>NW_027315790.1:13939607-14132107 GCF_026437365.1 Eucyclogobius newberryi
TTACAACCGCCCATCCCAGTGTCAGACGTGCTGCTGCAACGCTCCCCGACGCACAGGGGGTGTATACAGTGTATGTTAACAATGCGCAGGGTGCTTATTAAATCTATGTGAATGGGATTGCTGATGGTGTTGTTTTTTGCATGAGCCGGGGGTATCTCAGTGGTGAGTGGATGTTGGGTGCAATGTAGGCATGTGTTGTGTTGCAGTAAAGCACCTGGGCTTGCTGGTTTGTACCTGTGTACGCACTAACAGCTCAAATGCACGAGTTTAAGGAGGTAAATAAGATTGTGCTTGCAGAAAGTAGACTGTTGGTAACTGTTATCTGGACTATACTGACTCTAAATGACCTTTGTATGACAAAGACAGTGTGCGTATTAAATCAAAATGCGGAAAAAGAACAAACTATTTCAGATTTTTATCAATTATACACTTAATTCATCAATAAGCATTCAGTATTTCAAACTTTATTAGGTTGAATTGTATTTTAATAGTCATAATCATAATCATAATCATTGACTTGTTGACTACTAAAATAATAGTTAGTTGCAGCACTATAAATCAGTTAGTCGAGTAAAAGTATCTCTAAGATCTGACCATGCATCTGACCCAAACTAGACTAAACTGACCCAAAGACACAAAAATAACTTAAAGTACTCGGAGATATTAAAATATTAACTTCGAAAACTCTACCTATGCCTTCTTTCAGCTGTTTTCCGTATAAACCCTGTCACGTAATTGTTCGACTAATAAAAATGCTGGTCGATTAAGACGCCATTGTCTGAGTAATCAACTAAACGACTAAAGGCGTTCAATCGTGCAGCCTGAATCTGACAAACAAAAGACTCACATGTATTTCAAATGTTTGCACACATCATAAACTATAGGATTTGGTGTTTTTTATGCAGAATAAGAGGAAATGATGGCGCTTCTAAAGTTGCAAAACACAACGCTGTCTTATTTTCTCACTGCGGTTAAAAAAACTGTTCAATTTAAACGATGAATAACACCTGTATCTGTATATTTCCAATGACATGCTGGGTTAAGCTTAAGTGACGTGTTTCCATGGCGACAAAACCACCACTTTTTAGCCCTGACAGCGATTGTTTATTGCTTTGAAAGGACCTCCCACTTTGCTTTGAAGCCTATGGTGAGTGTGGCACCTGCTTCATTCACAGCGTAACCTCGGCTGACTCTCCAGTTCTGAATTTTGCATGTAAATTGCATTAATATTTATGTCAAAACAAACGGTTGCATTTATAATCTGTGATCTTTGGAGCAAAAAAGGGCAATCATGATTCGTTTGACCTTTTTCACTTTGGGAATAATAGTGCTTAAAAGGCTAGCCTGAAGTATAAACTGTTACTTGGAGGAACACAACAGATACATTTTCCTGTCGGTTTCTGCTCTAATAATTGATATAGAGTAGAAACAGTGTTATTGGTGTCAGTGTAACAAACTATAAAAAGAAAAGTAGGCCATTTATCCTCTGGGTTCTGGGCTGTGGTGTGTCTGCTAAATGACTCTAGTTTCCTGGTGTATGATGGAGAGTATGGAGATTTTGTACTTTCTGGTTTCTTTGTGTTCACCTGTTCAGCTTGCAACCCCTAATTTGGACAGGGACTATTACGGAATTGTTTTTGTTTCAAATGTCAGTGGTTTGGCTCGTAATCAAACTGTCAAACCGTGTCTTACGGTTTGAAGGCAAGTTGCACTACAAAATATGATGATATTGATATGGTGGATTTAGCCAAAGTGCTAGTTAACACTGCAAATGTGAGCGATTGTCCAAAGGAATGCACTAACTTGGGTTATGCACAATGTTATGATATGAAGAAAAAAGAATAACCTTTTTCTCTCGTATCAATCACAATTCTGTATCATCTTGTCTTATCGAAAACAGATTAAAATAAGGCTTTCAGTATGAATTTCCTGAAAACAAACAAGGACAATAGCTGCCATTTAATAAATAGCTACTGTTAAATATCTTTATTCAAAGCCTGAACTTTGCAATGAAGAAAAACCAAGAAAGATTAATGCCATTAATGCTACAAATTGTAAAGTTACACTAAACAAAAAGTGTTGAGGCAGACAACTTATCCTAATCCACTTCTGAAACGGGACTCCTAATTTTCCAGTAATAAAACAATGGGAGCTAAATTAAGGTTTGTGATTAAATTATTTCATCAAATCCACCCAGGTGGTAAAAAAACAACAGACCGGCTTGAGTGCCGTCATTGAACCTTAAAATTAATTTTCCGCCAAAACAAATGTTGACGTGGGATAGACATTTAATGCTTGATGTAGGGTAGAAATTGCCAGCGCTCGTTTGGTCTACACGCTTTGCACAAATCCCATTATTTCTTTTCACTCACACATAAGAGGCTCAGTAATAGACTAAGGCCATACATCTTGATGGGTGCGTGAAGATTAACTCTTGTCTTGACATCTGTTTAAGTGCTAAAACCACATGAGCTATTGTTTTCAAATGTCGTTGGCGCTGACAGTTCTAATTCGACGTTATTAATCTGATTGGAGAAAAAGAGAATGGCATTGAACCGAGAATATCGATTGGCGGAGCTGGAGAAAACGGCATAATCATTCAAAACTATAGGATTGGTGTTATGAAGGCACTGACCCTTCAGTTAGAAAATAGAGTTGAGTGAATTAAGAGCGTCTGGTTGACATTATTGCGTACAGGTGCTGCCATAAGAATATCAATGTGACACAATGTTACACGCACACAGCAAGGTTGCAGGCTAATAGGTCCAAGGACTACTGCGGAGCGCTAAGTTATTTCATTTTATATTCACATTTGGTGTCGTTGAAACTTAAAGGGCTGTACACAATTGTTTTTTCATGTAATAAAGTAAAATCCGTGTTACCACAGTACAGATATTTTGTAAAAGTATCAATTTGTGTGTTAAAATAAGTCCATTGTGTGCTCTTTGCACTGAATTATAGAGTGTTTTATTGTTAGGATGCTAATGCTTGTTAGCTTTTACTGTAATGGCAAAACTCCCTCTGGGCTCTAAAGAGTTGTGAAAAACGCTTATCAACTTATCCTTACTTATTATATGTAAGTGAAGGAAACATTTGGACTTCCTCAAAGACTTTGAAATGAACTAGTTTTTCATGAACTGCTAACAGTAAAAATGAAAAAGAATAAGAAAAAAGCAGGTACAGACTTTCTTTTTTCATTGTCCTAATGTCAGTACTTGTAAGAGATCACGTTCTAAATATAGCAGCTTTACTTGTTTCTCGTGATGTGTTGGCTTGGCTGTTGAACATTGTTATATATTTGGAAACACTCCTCTGGGGAGAAAACAGAAAGAAAATAACTTCACCGAATTGGACACTTGTAGTAAGTGACCTCTCCAGCTCCAGCAGCGCCAGAAGTGAGAGCCAAAATGTGTGCCAGGGTCTGATGATGACAAGATGGGACATTAAGAGCACAACAGGAAGTCTTCCTCTCCGTCATTTTTCATCCAATCATTCCTGTCGGTGCGTTGTGGCTGTTATAGGATTTGCGTATTCATGCATTTCAGACATTCCTTCTTGGTTTTAAAGGATTTTACATAGAAATGGTCCTAGTTTTTTTTTTTTTATAAAACTTGTATAATTCAATGGGGAAAGGTCCTGACAATACCTTCAAACCAGGATGGGTTCATTGGCCTGAAACCCATGAATAATAATAATTGAAGTAAAGTCCAAATGCTTTAGTGTGTCATTGCATTGAAATGTCTATTGGGGGAAAAAATGGAAGTCACAATATATAATCAATAATTTTCATTCCAATTGTAAAATCAAAACAAGCGAAATGATACATTTTAAGAATATTGCAAATGGATTTTTAACTATACAAACCAAACCAGCATATCCACAAGAGCCCCCTGAACAAATTCAGTTATAGCAAATATTTGGCTTCACTGACAAGAGCAAAATGAGTTATTCTAACACTGACTCCCCAATTTACAAGAAACAAGAAGGACACGTGGCTCACTCTTGCCTAACCAGCAAAAATCATCAATTTCAACAGAAACACTTTTGCCACCTTGAATTCTTTAGCACCAACACCGTTCATGTACAGTATAAAAGCTGTAACATTGAGCGCATTGAGCCCGTTGCAGTCTTTGCGTTGCAGTGGTGTTCGTTCAAGCCAGCGGAAGCGAACACAGCCCCGTCGCAACACAGCACTTTGTTATCACTACAGTTTACCAAAGCCTGCGCTGAGACATTGTAGTGGAGGGAGAAGTAACCGCAGAACACGCTGCTATGGGTGATGAGCTGAGGGGCCCTTTCAAACGCAGGTCAGCTGAGGTGGCGACAGTGAAAGAAAAATCTCTCCATGGTGCATCCGACTCCATAAGAGGTGGGTCGCCATGACAGTCTCCAGTATCCGTTGACTCAATAAGATGGGCTAACTTTCATTTAGCTCCACCGCCATGCTCTGACAAGCCATAAAGAGGCAATTCCACATACCAATAACACTATTCAGAGGTAATGCTGTAATGTTTTATTGGGCATTTGCAAGTGAGCGCTGGAGTAAAGTAATATTCTGTAGTGCATTGTGAGATTTGAAATAAAGAGGATTGTACAACAAGGACATTAAGACCATTGTTGGCGTATTAGCATATTTGCGTAGTATCTTTTTGTATAATTTGCAAAAAGAAAAAAGTAGTGCATAATATTGTTTTGGAGTGTTTTGTGGCCTGGATTTAAAGGCGCACTGTATACATTTTCTGATGGGCCATGTACCGGTTTGCCTCCATGGCATATGATCACTTTTATTTGTACCACAATGGGGAAATTCCAGTGTTGCAACACAGAATAGGCACAGAAACAAATTTGGCACAGAAGTATAATAATAAAAAAACGATAATTTATTTTAAAAAAAACTCTTGTAAAAAAAACCTCATGTAAAAAAAACTCTGGTAAAAAAAAACAACAGGATAATTATAAGGTAAATTATAAAAGACATGTTTTGCGTTATACTGTGGAACATTCCAGGCAAAGACATGCCATCAGGTGCTGCAGATACAACCAGAAAAGTTTAATTGCAGTAGTGTAGTTTGATTTATTTATTTTTACAACAGAATTCATAACCAATAGATCTAAGTAATTTCAAATAGTAAATAAACCATTATTTATCCTCTTTAGTATACCTGGCTTTATGTTGCCTCACTGATGCTGAATCCTTATCCACCCTGTGTCTGGCAAGCTAATATCCTGGCAGTAATTAACAGTATAATATTTACCTTGTTAATTAAAGCATGTAGGATGAGTCATTTTAAATGTTACTGTCTGCAGCTGCTGGACTGGGCTCACAAGGACACGCAGGCCAAGATTACTGACATTAGCAAGCTCAGACAAGCCAAGGAAATATGATTGGATGCTTCACGCTTTATTGAAGGCTGAAAAAAAAGAAGGACTGCTGAGTTTGTTTTCACCAGTTAGTGTATTTATAGACTTGTAACTCAATTTACTCCAGAACATTATTGACTTTGGAATGACATGTGACAAAGTGACAACTATAGATGTTTTGGAGTTTGAGCCTGAGATGCTTGGACAGAAGAAGGATTGTGAAAATGACTATAAAGTATTATCATGTGGTAAATTTATGGCTGTAGTAAAAGAGGGCAATTAGTTGATGAGGATGCAGAGAATAAGGTTGGGTGGATTAGCCCTAACAATTCTAACAAAACTAGACATAAAAGATGAGAATTGTAATATATTTTTAGAAAAGCTGGATCAGTGACTGAAGACTATAATTAATGCCTGTGTGGTCAGTAATTTGACTGCAGTGCGCACTCTGTATAAACGAGGGATACGGCTATTTAATTTAGCATACATAAATACCAGTCCGACATTTCTTAAGTGTGATTGGACTAATATAAAATTTGGGCTCATGGCATTTGCAAAAGCACTTCCTTGGAATGTGAGGAAGAAAATGTTGAACCTAGAACTACTCAAGCTAATGGCACCTTAGCGCACCCTCCTCTGTCAAAAGGCCATGGGTTTGATTGACAGCCTGTTTGGGGAATTTCTCTTTGATTTGCTGCTGTAAATGAATGGGTTTTCTTGTGCTATGTCTGCATCAACCAAAAGCTTGCACGGTTGGTCAAAATTCACCGTGGGAGCAACGTTGCAAGAGATAAATATTGGTCGTTTTGAGATTTTGAATGTGATGTGATGTCATACTCCCACATGGGGGGCCAGAGCCAGAACCTCCTACAACAATGTCATTTGCCATCAAATATTTAAAGGGTAAATTCACAAACCTTGAATCTGAGGATTTCTATCAGTAAAAAGATACAGCATATCAATTTATTTTATTATTGCTTAACTATATTCATTTAGCTGCCCCATCTGTATTAAATATTATTGTTTTGATGTAATCTGAAACCCAGCAATACCAGATCATCTCCAAAAAGTAGTCATTTAAATTGTATTGGTAGTTAGTAAGGTTAGGTTTGCAAATCTCATCATGCAAAGTTTTGTTTTGTAGAACGGCTATTGTTGAAATAATTTAGGAAGAGGGGGGACTCTCAGTATTATCAGTATTTTTAACAGATAAAGTGATTTTTGTCGGGAAATCCTATCCTCTCATCAAAAGATCAGTGGGAGCCTCACGAGATTTTTGTGACAATCCAGAAGGTCACTTCATTGTCCCCTTATGGAAGTCTTGTCCTCAACATTTGGGCCATTGGCTGACTGCTTGAATGCTGCCTAAAGATCTTGAATGAGGATCTTGGTGAGGATTGCCTATCTGGAGGATCAGTTCGAGACTACAGTTCATGCTTCGGCTTGTGGAAATTACTCACTTAGTCCAGGAATCAAACCCCGGAACTTCTTGCTGTGCGATGAGAGCCACTTAGCTTTAAATTACAGATAAATTGAGCTGCTATATGTGTTCAAAATGTAGATATCATTGTAATTGTCAGCGTTACTGTATAATTTTAAAACGTCCATTACTGCAGCCATATTGCGTTTGTTCCGTATAAATTAACTTCAATTCTGACATGTTTTTTGTCCTGTAATGAGTCCATAATTACAGCTGCAGCTCTCACCAGTTGATAGTATGTTAACTCGGCTCCTAATCACCATTCTCCATACAATGCGTAGACCCTCTGAGCCCCTTCATCGTGTTGGGAGTGATGTAACCATGAGAAAGATGTCCACCCAGGCCAGCTTTGGTTCTCATACAAGCCAAAGTGAGCGGCGCTGTCAAAGGGACTGGAGGAGGGCATGGAGGAGGGCGGGGAGGAGGTTAAAGAGGCGGGGGTAATTGCTGTAACCTATCTGCAGTAGGAACAAAAAATGTTTTTCCACACACAGTTCTTTGGTGCATTTAGCCATGAAATCGGACATCTCTTGGAAAGGCCGGATACACCAACTGCTTATCCCCAGAAAAGATTAGTTTGTGTATTTGGGATTGTATCATGATATTAAAGGACTGTTTTAAATACAAAGAGTGTATATTTCTAGTACATTAATCGTCCCCTTGGAATTGCTGGGTTCTATCTGCATTCTGTGTACCGGTAGTATTGAAATATTCAGGTTGAAAGTTCTAACCTCATTAAATTAAGGACAATTCAGCAATCTTCTGTGACACAACGTTTGAAGTTTTATAATGAGTTGAATGGCAAAATAAAATCCACCTTTCACTCAGTGGAATAGAGGCTGACCAACAGTAGAAATGAGTGTCGAGCAACATTAGCACAGCAATGCGCTGACAAAGACAATATGATATTACAGAGTTTTTCACATTTACAATTTTGTTCTTGTCAACTCCTATTAGACACCAAGAACTTATATACAGATTAATTGTGATCAGAACAGAATCAACGTAATCAATTTCATTTGTAAAAGGTTTCGAATTCAGAAATATCCTCCTGGAGCCACCCTCTGTCGAGAACCCTGAACAGGTACCGTAGGTAGATAGATTAGATAGATAGCTTCCCAGTTGCTGTTCAGTAAAAGGTCTCAGTGCAGCTTTGCAGAAGGATTTGTCACATAGGGTCAGCAGATTGTGTGTCAGGGCCATTTGAGGGGAGTAACAGCCCTCAGGACAAAATTTTACTCTGTTTCTAGGCATCACTGTGGCCCTCCTCTGTGTCATGCATTATAGCCAGCATCCAAGGGAAGCCATGTGAACTACGGAGCATTGGCGGAGCCAGGGCCTGGCTTTGGGGCTTGAGCCCCGGATCTTGTTCCAAAAGCCCCGGTTGTTTTATTCTCTTAAAAACGCATCATGACATCACCAAGTGGCTGGTTCAACAGGTAGAGCATTGGACTGGGACGCAGGGAATCAGGGTTTGCATCTCACAGTGGATTCACTTTAATCATGTCGTTCTTTTCATGTTTAAATGTTTTAAAAGTGAAACTTGTCATTTGTGCAGAGCAGTGGGTTACTCTCCTCTGCGCCGTTCTCATCTCTGATTGGATGCTTGTTCTCTTTACCCGTTTCATTGGTTATTTTTTGTTGAACTGGTGTATGATTTGCTGCATGTAGAAAGTGGGCGGGAGCGTAGCGAGTGCGCAGTGTTTACAGCAGACAGCACATCATGCGATTTGACCATGGAGCTGACATGCTCCATGGTCAAACATCAATTAACTGAGGTTTTGCAAAAAGTGAAGGACATAAATAAGAGCAGATCGATTGGAAAAAAGAGACATTCAGAACATGTACTGCAAAACAAAGTTTATTTAACGTAGAATAGACAACAACAGCACATGATCGTTCAAACGATGAGTTCATTGTGGTTGTCAATGTAGCAGTGGCTCAGAGGATTTATTCATCTACAAAGCTAAAGCAGAGAAACTACAGGACAAACAGCTCATTGAGGCAGGTGTCTGCTAAAGGTAAGACTGACTTTTATGTTCTACAAAAATTAAAGTAAATCATATCAAAATAGTTGTTCCTTTCAATTGTTCAAGCTAGCTCAGTTGTTTGAGCATTAAACCTTTGACAACAGTCTTGAGTTTGAGGCCCATTGGGAGAATTGGGGTTTTTCATGTTTGTTTTGTCACTGTTTGTTTTAACTCAGAACACCAAGATGTACAATTTCTTAAAAAAGTAAATGTAACTAAATGCTACCACCTCTGCTGTTCTGTTCAACGTTTTTGGAGGGAGGAGCTCTCTCAAAAGGCAAAAAGGCCACGGTCTGTCTTTGCCTTTGGAGGGTTACTGTATGTACAGTATTGGGGGCACTAAAACCACCTTTGGCCCGAATGAACTCTCTCACTTTCTTTTTGGGCTAAGCCCCGGATGTTTAGAATGTCTGGCTCCGCCTCTGCTACGGAGCCACGGAAAATTTGGAAAACTCTCTTCAAAGCCTCACTCACTTAACCTCTGTCCTTTTGAAATGCAAATGCTACACGTCTTTTTTTTTTATATTTCAAAAACTGTTCATTGTGTGGGTAATCACAACATTCAGTGATGTGTGGTGGACTGTATTTGTGTTTGCTTTGGTAAATTGTGTCTATACTAGTGTTTGTAGAGGGCAGGGGGATGGTAGAGACGAATTAAAATCAGGTTTGTCAGTTGGCCTCGTCTGTACCTCTGAAATGTAAGTGAGTGACCCTGTTATTATGGACTATTGCACCTATTAGATTACATGCAGTTCCGTTTTTGCAATGAATCACCAAACCCCCACACACATGGTGGGGTGGCATCATAATAGGGCTAACCCATGTTGTATCTGCGGGGCTTCAGTCTGTGCACAGTGGTTTGATGGGGACCTAGCGTTTCCATGAAAACATAATTGGATGAGTCATTGCGTTTCAAGGAAGATGCGCATTAATCATCAGATGGAAACAAAAACGATTCTGATCGCCCATGGTCTTCTGCACGTAGGCCGTATTGTGTTTTGTATAAGTTATACAATGTTCAACAAATGTGAAATTCAAATTAGTGTTACAATACTAAGCTTGAAAACTCGATACTACGGAATAGGCTCTATACTAGAGCCCAATTTTGATACAACAATGATAGCAAAACCTCATTCATTTTAGTTTTTATTTTAATTTTAAAAAAGTAAGGCAGGGTTAAAATATAATTATTCTTATTTTTTTTTTCACTTTGATTTTAATTGATTTAATCAAAGTCACCGTCACTGCTGCTCTACCAGGTTGATTTGTGTATCACTGAATTAAGTTCTAGTCAATATCAAGCTGGACAGGCTCTCACCGAAAGCAGTTGGGGAAAGTCGTGATTCATGATGAATATTTGAATTTGATTGGTCAAAGTGTCATAACAACAGGAACAAGCAAAGAAATAAAACTGTTGTTAAATCCAGTCAGCGAAAAGCACAGACTTCTCCTCTATGTGTGCGTTTAAAAAGGTCTGTAAATCTGCTAAAATAGGCCAAAGTCTGTCGGCGTTGTCATGTTTGTTTTAGTTTGTCCTTTTGACTTCTGCTTAAACTACCACGATGCACTGTGATTGGTCTGTTACAGAGCGGCTGGGCTCAAACTGAACAGCGTGAGCCAGACCAGATGGATTCTCAAGCATTTGTGAAATATTGCAAGAGTTCATCTGGCATGAGCCTGGTTAGCTCTTTAGGGAAGCTCATAACATTTAAAATGCCTACTATTTATAAAGCCTATACTGCCTATTGACTTATAGTGTATTTTTTAGATTATTTTTGGTGTAATTGTTTATAATCATTTTACATTCAATTTAACATTTGCTTGTATTATTTTCATCTTGAAAATAGTCTTTCTGTAAATCCTTTATTGTCCTCACACTTGTCTCAATCTAGTCCATGCTGAATTCACTGCCCTGTCTCCTGCACTCGCACAATATTATTTGTCAGGAATAAACTTGTCTCAAATGTAAAAGTTTCATCTCAAGAAGTCATCCCACATGGGCTTTAGTTTGTCCTTTCTTTGGAAATAGTCCCGAGGGAGAAGTGTGAAAAGTGTTGATGTTGTCCTCTCTGTGTGCATGTCAGAACACAGAGCAGATGTCCTCAATTTTTTGACATTGTCAATTATTAAAGACCAGAATTAATCAATTGTTATCGTGTAACAAGCAATTTTATGTTCCATCCCATCAACTGTTTTGTCTCATATATTGGGCCAATAGTTCCAAATACAAAGCAAACAAGAGGGGGAACCAAGCACAGTCCTGTCTCAACCATCTTTCCAAGTCAGTGGGTCTGTCATGTGACCATGAATTTAAATTCTTGATTTTGGACAATATTTTATATTATTAAGTTGTCTAATTGAAATTTGTTCTGCATTTTAAATAAATAAAATCAGCAAATAGAATCAAAGGCTTTCTCGGCCTCCAAATTAAGTATGATTTTTTTAAATGTTTTTTTATTATTCACTATGTGCTAAGATCGTCTTATGTTGTTCTGGGTTTGTGGATTGATAACAAATCCTGTTTGATCATTTTGAATTAGGCTTCCCCAAATAAATTGTATGTTTGCTGTAACCCAACCCAACACTTTTCAAGTGGGTAGGTAGGTACGTTTTTTTATTTTTTTTAACTTTGAAGGCATGAACATTTTTAAATTTGTATATAAAATCTACCTATTTAATGACAATTAACTCCACTTGGTTTGAATGTTCAGACGCTCGGTTGGCACACGTCACAGAATAGAGATCAATATCATCTTTTTCAGCTACAAAGTCCACTAGCACATCACGCCACGTATCAGTCTGTCTTAAAACCATCACTCTTTTCCCTCGCTTCGACCGATCTGTCACCAACACACCGAACACACATGTTGTTGTCGCCATTTTTGGATTCTGCCAGTGACCCGCAGTGACCGCCAGGCGTCGTAATTCTGAACATTCAATGAGACGTTCTCCGTTTGTGTTGGTTACATTTCTCGAACATTTTTGGCTTTAAAATATTTCTAGCAAGTTCCAGTGATACAAAATTATTCAACACAGCGCTTTTTTGAAAAAACGGTTGCTGAGTCGGCGAGATATAAGAAAAAAAAAAAAAAAAAATCATCATTTTGACAAAATGCAGATTTTTTTTTCAGTCGGCTATTTTTTTACCAAGTCGGTCGGGTTACGGCAAACAGACATATCTTTTTGCTCTGCCTTACATTATTGATTTCCCCCCATTCTTTTGTACTTAACTGAGGTTTATGTACAGTACAATAGTCCACATTTAGGACTGAGATTGGGCTTTATGAGGCACATTCGAGTTGAGATATCATGGCTTCTTTCCAGCTCGGAGGAATTAGTTTTTTTTTAAGGACCCAGTTTCACACAAACCTAATTCAATGGAATTCCATGGTTGTTAGATTAATTTAAATTTAAACGTTTTGAGGGTGACTAAAGGTAAGAGTTATATTGAAAAGGCATTTTTTTTTTTTTTTTAATATACACACCAGGGAGGGTTGTGAACATTGTCTGCATTAGAAACTATCAGTATGGCTGAAAAAAGAGCAAATAGAAAATGAAAACAACAGAAAATGGTTCATTTATGTGGTTAATTTGACTGATAATTATGGCTGCTCAATCAACATTAACAATACAAACTTGGCTCATATTCGAGGACTGGATTTGTTCCAGTTTTTGCAGGGTAGAACACGCACACATATTTTGAATTATAATTGAATAGAACAATAATTGAAAACACAATTACAATTTTGGCATAATTAATGGCAGAGCCCTCAAAACAGATTAACTTTATGTGTGCCATATTTTAACCTCAAATTATTTCCAGGCACATTTTAGCCTGTTTCTGATTGATTGCCTTGATGTACTCATCGGGATGATGATATATGAAAATAAAGATATCCAGGCCCACCCTGAATTCTGAATGTCATATCCTTTGCAACACAATCCTTTAGCTAATCCGTCAAAATCATCACTTCACAATATCCGAACATTATTTCCACCATCCTCTCACACATAGTTTAATTAATCCATTTGTACACCTCAATTAATTAATCTCAGGAGGTTTGGTGACGTTAAAAGACTTTGTTTGTCTCCCCTTATTTGACACTCTGCCGTTAAATGAGCGGCAGAATAAGACCCATTCGTCACCCGCGAGAATCATGGCTTATTCATGCAACAACTTTCCAACAAGTTGATTGATTGGTGTTGAAATCTTATACTCCCCAGAGGCAGGCAGACGGGAATAATATCCGCGATCTTGTATCTCAGACGAAATGACTCGTAAAGAGGATGTTTTCTCTTTGGCTTTTGTTTTGTTGTTTTTTTTTTTTTTTCCTTACCTGAGGAGCAGCCGCGAGCCATTTGGTGAAGATGAAGGAGTTTGGGATGAGGGTCCAATGTTGTGGATGAGCAACTGATGAACATTTGAAAATGAAGGAGATTTAAATAGCCATGGGGGCAAGCATAGATCACACAAGCTGTTCATTTTGGTTGAGGCGTTCCACTTGCATTCACCACTCTAGTAATTTTTTGGTCCAAAGGTTCCCTAGCTCTCATCATTACGCCTTGATTTGAATCTCAGCAGTTGGCTTCCGCTCTTCTCTTCAATCATCAACTTGCTCGACATAGATGCTTTATTTATCCCTCTGAGGGAAAATTGCAGTTACAAGCATTGATTCAAACGATGATGAGTGATACAAAAATAAAACTAAACCAAAAATACCATGCTTCCACCAAATAGAAAAGTAGATGCTATGGTGCTACATTGAGTCAAATTGTATTCATTTTATGAACATTGTGCCTTGTGTTAGCTTTAATCTGTGAGCATTTGAATAATACATGTTTACATAGGATATAATATATGCACTTTATACTCCAATAGATTGTTCTTCTTGAATGAATGGCAATAGCATCATCCATATTAAAAAGAAGACAGTCAAAAAGTAATTTACAGGAAAAGCAAGGACGGTTTAAAGGATAACTAAGTAACATTTTGGCCTTAATGAATGTCTATTTAAATCTCGGTGATGGTTAAATATGTATTTAGTGTTTTCACTTAAGTCTATCTTGGGAAACCTTGACTCTTTTTTGGCGTGTTAAATGATGTTGAATGTGATTGTACTCACTTTGTTCAATTACAAAACAAAACAAATAAAAAACACTTTAGTCTGTTCTCTGACAATGTATTCTCTCAAGGGAGCTGCAGGGGGAGCTCTAACGCTAAAGTTACATAGTGTTGCTTTCAGCTGGTAAAAAAAAATAGATGTAATTTCGATGCTTGGTGGCAGATAGGTTGCACTGCTGCCTCTTAGCGGGGAGGTTGTCGGTTAGATTCTCATGCCTTGATGTAATAGCATGTGCTGGTGTCCTGCTCTTCCCTATCCACTTTATCTGGTTCATATTTCCCCAATGTGCTTCCATTACTCCTCATTCCGTCTCCACCTCCTTTCGTTTGTATAACCTTCCCATCATGCGCTAATAGTCATTTTTCTCAAGTCCTCCCCCTTGTCTGTCCTTATGCTTCTGTGACCGCCACCTCCCTCTGACCCCATTCCCCAAAGAAACCGCACATATCATTTTGATTCTATGTATTTCCTATGCCAACCTTCTTCTTTTTTTCCCTTTGTGCCATTTGCAAAGCAGGGCAAGTGGCACTGTGACTAAATGCTTTCAGCTTGCACTTGGATTTAAATAGATAATGGCAGAGTCCTAGTGCTTGTTGGGCTTTTTGAATAATGTACAAGATCCTGAAGCGTTGTTGCCAGGCATCGCTGCTGGTGACATGCATACGCCAGTCTGAAATATTGATATGAGAAGAGAGAGGGCGGCCCTTATGTGTGTTATGTGCCAACAAGATTAAAAGTTGAAGCCTCAAATTTCACCTTTTATAATCATACTCTTTGTGGGAGCCCAAAACTTGGATAAATGGATGAATAGTCAGGTTTGGCACCAGATTAGAATGAGCATGAAGAATATTATATGCAATGTGTTTCCTACTATTGGATCACACTATTATTATTATTATTATTATTATTATTATTATTATTATTCAGTGTTTAATGTAGCACCAATGACCTAAACAATTTTACTGGTAATGCAATATCAAACGTCTTTTTTTATTCTGATTTTTATACCTCTGCTTTTCAAGTAATTGCTCAAAGAATTCCATCAATTCTTTGGCCCACTCCCAGTAATTAAGCCCCAAAAGGCTCCAATAGTGACTTGCATCATATAAACAATATAGGGATAGTGCTCTTTAATTACAACCCCCAGCCCTTAAGTGCTTTTGGACAGCATCCCCAGTGTGCAGAACATAATCAATAGATGATGTCACCAGCACTGGAGGGTATAGTGTAGAGAAAATACATCCATTAAAATAAGATCCCATAGAATGATATATTGTGACTCTGTCTATCTTATTTCCCGTGGTGATTAGCTGATTCTGTCATTTGATCTAATGTCACGCTTCAGAAGGCAATTGTAGGATGACCCGTGTAGTCTGTTTTGCACACAGCACGCTTCTCTATAAATACTCTGTCACATCCTTTGGCCCAGTACTCATGGGCTGCATAGATTTGGACGAATCAATGGCGTTTATGAGTATGGATCAAAAGTTAACTGCATGCTATAGTATGTGATGGGTTTGTCATTTTGAAGCATACTTGGAATTCGCTGGTGGTGTATAGATTTTAAAGAGTCATTTATGATATGAATTGCAGTGGTGAAATATGTAGTACAGATACTCAAGTAAAAGAAAAAATGTGATGTAAAAAGTATTGAGGTACCCGTGTAAGAATGTACTTTTAGATTTAAATACTTAAAATATTTCACACAGATTTTGAGACCTATTAAAGCTTTTGATTTGAATATTTTTTGTATGCTCAAAGTTAGTATCAAACAAGAAAGAAAATAATTTCAGTTCAAAAGTGTAGTAGCGTAAAAAGTACATAAAAGTAAAAAATATCTGCTGTAAATACAAATACCTAGTACAGTACTTTTACTGTTGTACTTTGTTACTTTCCACCACTGATGAATTGTAATGCCGGGCATGAGTAAATGGCAGCGTATTTGGCTGAAGATGTTTTGTGTTTGTGTTGTACTATGTCTTGTTGGGGTCTGACAAACCAGAATTGAATTTGAATGTGGTTTTTCCCAGTATATAATCACTTTAAAGTTAGCTGTTCTTGATGTTTTGCTAACCAAACTGTTGTGTGCAGGTTTTAAAAATGAAAAATGCTTCAACTGTTGAAAAAAAAGAGTTCCAATCAAATTTATTTATTTCAGGGACAGTGCATATTAATAAACTTTTCTGGTTATTTTTCATCCATGACAGATGTTACAGTCAGCCTAAAACAGGGAATTAAAAAACAAGCCAGGATTTTACATAAAAGTTAGACATATTTACGCTATTTACATTATAAGTGTATGTAATGCATGAATAGTGACTTTTACTATAAAATATTAGACTAGACCAGGGGTGTCCATTTTTTTTGTATGACAACAGGCGTCAAAAACAGACACATATAAAATTGCACATTGACCCAGAGCTTGTTTATATAAAATCTGTTAGATTTGTCTGAGTGATGTGCACCTGTTTAGTTCCCCATCAGTCGCTCCCTGTCACTTAAAAGAATGGAAAGACTTTTCACTGCAGACATGGAGGACGAGTCAAATGTAAGATTTAGATGCACACAGTGTAACGGTCTTGCCTGCATGTCTCCATGGAGATACACAACTTTAATAGGGATGAGTGATATATCAATTTCAGTATTGGTGTTGGTTGATATCTACCATTATCGTCCGATTCAGAAAAAAATGCCAATATTTGGTTCTATTTGTTTTCACAGTATATCAGATTTGTTAAAATGGAAATAGAAGAACTATTTTATATCCCAGATAAATACTTTCTGTTATTGTTTTTTTCAGTTTTATTGTTTTAAGTTAAACATTAATTTGTGATCTTTACTAGAATTGTGGGCCATGCTATGAATTATTGTTTTTTTTATTTCAGTATTGGCAACAGCAACAGATTAGTATCAACTAAGAAAATCCATATTGCACAATTTGTTAATGCCATATTGTGGGACATCCTTGGCAAAGCAATAACATCCCCAAGAGACACTCACCAGAAAAGTTGCATATTGCACCTTTAGGATTGCCTCATCCGCCTCAAACTAAACAGCTTGCATCTACCCAATACAAATCCCCAAACGTGTCCAAAGTGAAAAGAAATATATTTTAAAATAACTGAAGCGTTAAACCTCTTATTGTTTCCTGGCATTTTCATTGAGTTGGAGGTACAGAAAGAAGCACTCCGTCTGTGATATTTTCTTGTTCCTTTGTTGATGCGCACTGCCTCTCCTGTGGGTGCTTCTTACTTTTCAAGAACTACAGGCCTGGCCCCTCAGGGGGGAGGTTTTGGAAACTGTTGTCGTGTGGCTGTTTTCCATTGTCTATCAGAGTGAGAGAGATGGGCGACGAGACAGGGACAGCCAGAGAGATGGAGACAAAAGAGAGATTTGTGATCAACGAGGTGGCGAGTCTCCTCCTTGAACAGCCACCTTAACGTGGTGGAGGGTTTTGAGCACCAGAATGATCCCAGGAGCTATGTTGTCGGGGGCTTCAAGCAACTGGTAGGGTCTCCTTAGGCAAACAGGTCATAGGTGACGGGTCAAACCAAACAAAAATCAAGGCCAGTTACGTCACCCAGATTGGCGTCACCGGGGCCCCATTCTAGAGCCAGGCCTGGGGTGGGTGCTCGACAGTCTGGTGGCCGGGCCTTTCCCCACGGGGCCCGGCCGGGTACTGCACGAACAAGCGGCGTGGGGCCGTCCTCCCGTGGGCCCACCTCCTGCAGGATGATCCATAGGGGACCGGTGCAGAGAGATCTGGGCGGCAGTCGACGGCAGGGGCCTCGACGACCAGATCTCTGTACACAGAAACTAACTCTGGGGATATGGAATGTCACCTCGCTGTGGGGGAAAGAGCCTAAGCTTGTTGAGCGGTACCGACTAGATATAGTCAGCCTCACCTCCACGCACAGTTCGGCCCCTGGAACCCATTTCCTCGCGAGGGACTGGATGCTCCACTTCTCTGGTGTTTCTCGCAGGGCGAGAAGGTGGGCTGAGGTGGGCTTGCTAATAGCCCTTAGCTCAGTCGCCATGTGTTGGAGTTCACCCCGGTGAACGAGAGGATCACAAGAGGGGTCTACTGGGGACATTTGGAACAGATGAAGACAAGGAAGAATAAATTACAGTAAAACCCCACAGACATCGCAGACTGGGGTTGGCATGATTAAACAGGAGAGACTTGTGAGATTCATCATCTCTCTGAGCCAGTTTGATGGATGCACAGGTTTTGGTTTGGGAAATTTCACAGATGAATACACAAAGTTTTATTTATCACATTTTGGGACGGCATCTCTTATTTGTCTAAGTTCACGTTCATGTAATTCCACAGCAGACAATCCAATACAGTCTGAGTAGAGAATCATTATAATTCAATACTATCCATAATCTCGTATTTGAAATAAGCACCACACAATATAAATAGTGTTAAATGTTGATAGTTTTTAAACAAAATTAAACACTCAAGCATTCATCATCAACTCCAGTCAAGCAAAGATGCTAAAATCTTAATATCCTAACCATTTCTATCTAGAAATGTTAACTGTAAATGTTTTGACTCAGACTTAAAAGTGGTATGGATGATTTTTTTCAGCAAATTTTTTATCAGATTTCCTCGTGGCGTGGATAAATCATTTCACCCTGGAGAGACACAGAGACCACGAGAAAGGACTGTTTAGCAAGCTTTATTCGTGAGTTATTTGGCGGAAGACGTTGCGATCATGGGCACTCCATGATCTATTTGTATTAGATGTCTCCCCCCGGAGCCTGGAGACTGGTGGTGGTAGATGTGAAGAGAAGGTAGAGGATGAGGGGAATGCAGAGGAGGAGCTGGGGAGGTGGTGGGTCGCAGTACGGTTTGAGCGGCCGAGCCATCTGCCTGAGGGCTTAAATGCGACCGCCTGGTGCTGATTGGGAGCGGGGAGGAGTCACTTGAGAGCGTTGATTGGGGATGAGGAGCAGGTGCGAGGGCCATGGTGCAGACGCCCCCTGACCTTTCACCCTCCTTCTTTGGCCAGGAAAAACTGCATAACCTCTTTGGGATAAGCGCAGAAACCTGGGAGAGTCCATGGTGAAGGAGGGATCTGACTCTCACAGACGGACAGGCCACGCCCGCTTGAGTGCGATGATGGAGCTGGGGAGAGGGGTCCTTCCATGGTGGCCTTGATGTAGATGGATGGAGTTAGGTCTTCCAGGCTGAATTTACGCAGGCTTCATTTGTCCTGCCACGTATCAATCATAAAACGCACCTATCGCTCACCTGCAGCCGCGTGTGCATCGTCCCCACGTTTCCGCGTGCCTAAGCGCATGGATCTATCATAATATAGTTCCCTCAGTGTACGGGGCCAAATGAAGACGGAGAATGACAGTTCGAGCTGACGCAGAAGTGGACAGAAATCTACGGGAGACGAGCGATGCGATGCGCTCCGTTGCGCTAATAAACACGTGCAACGCACGTGTGTGTTGTATCAGTCCGCACGGGGGAGTGCGCATGTGCACTTCCGCCTGCGTTCTCAAATCACCGAAAAATCGTCCATACCGCCTTTAAGTGTCACAAAGAAATAACTCCTAAATTCCCCATTAAAATGTATAAATATTGTAAGATTACGTTAAACCACAGGTTTTTGTTCCTTTTCTGAATACTGAATACTGTGTTTGTCAGGTATTCTGAAATTACAGAATGAAAAACATAACATTGGAAACAATTATTATTATATTTGTTGCACCATTTGTTCATTTATTAAATTTAAAGTTAAAATTGCACATAAACTCAGCGTTTTCTTCTCCTTTTTTCTTTTGGTACTTCCCAACACTGACAATATAGTATAGTATGGGAGGATTATGGCACAATACTTTCATCATTGCAGTATTCTATGCCTTGATAGAAGTTCACCCAGTCCTTTTTTATACAATGAAATGGAAGATTGAGAATCTCCCCACGATTGGGGCAGTATGTCATTTCTCTCCTCTGCCTTCTCTTTGTGTGGCCCTTCGGTGTGCTGAATGTGTGAAGCAGATGAGGCACAACCCTGTCATACATTTTGCCATCCATCAGTGGTGTGGTTTTTTGACCACAGTTCTCTGCAGCGCTGAAAAATGGGAGCCCTAAAAGCCCCACTTTTCCATCTGCAACAATGGGCCCGCCAGGCAGCGTCCGCCTGTGGGCTACATCACGGTGTCGCGCGCACACGGCCTGTTTACCTGTCAGGAGAAACACATGTGGTGACGACCGTGAGTGTGAATGTGCCGTGGCAGGTCGAGACGCACTGGTTCACACCAACATGTGATGGAAGATGTTGAAATGTGTGTACCATATACCTATAAATGGTCATTTTCAGTAATGTGAAGGGATGTAGACTATTCTAGGTCGACTCAAAACAAAGACAAAGGTGTGAAACTGGCAGTAGCTCTCAAAATGCTCTCTATTCAGCATTTCTTTGATCTGACCATGTGTCTAACTCAAACTGCTTTCACAAGACCGCACAAGAGTTCATAAACAACCATTTACACAGAAAAGTACTAAGAAAAGCTGTATTTATATGTAAAAAATAAAAAAATCAGGTTGAACTCATATTTCACGACCAAATCTTCTTCCATGACTTTTTTGTCGCTTTCGCATATAAATCCTTGAAAATGTTAGTCGACCAAAACAACATAGACCAATGAATTGACGGCAATAGTTTGTCAAGTCCTAACTGCTGTCGTTTTGGCAGAGTCTTGTCACTCTGGATAGAGTAGCCAACATTGTCTGGAGTTAGAGTATGATCAATAATATAATGCTACAGTACTTATGCAAGAAATCACTCAAGAATCCTACTACAACTCCTCACGGAAGCATAACTGTTGCTTGGTATTAATTGTGATTTAAGATGAATGGTACATGACAAAACATCAATTAACAATTAAAGGCACCGATTCTGATATTTCCGAAGAAAAAATAAATCAACTCTAAAGGTGCAGTGGAAGAAACACACATTTTGAAATCCTTCAGAGAGATATAAGTGTCGCTGTAGTGCATAGAGAATTAAGCTGCTCTGTTCCTTCTGCAATTTAACATGGAGCCTACAGTAGACCTACTCTGTTTTTAGTTCTTTATCAGTTCAAAACTTGCTAGGACTTGAATGTGACCACTCTGTCTCCAGAGCGAGTTTAAGATGCGCAGAGGCAGCTACACAAGCCACAGTGTAAACAGACGCAGACAGATCAGGGGCACAGTTGGGAGCGGGAGCAGGGACATTTAGGGACTGTGGGGGTCCTCATAATAAACGGAATGATGTGTCGCTAATAATATTACATCTAAAGTGCACAGTAATACAGGAAATTAAATTATTTTTGTTGATAACGTTGTGGTTGAGGGTCCCCAGACACCATATATGATTGGGATTCATGCAATTATTATAAAACCAAATGTATATGAAAAAAAAAAATCTGAAATAGTCACCTTATGGTTGTATTACAACATCAAACCCCTACCAATTTAGCTATTTTACATGTTCAAAGTGGTTCGGGGGCATGGGGGCACCACTGAGCCTTTCTGCTTAAGGCTAGCAGTGGCCCTGGGATATATTCAGTATCTAGTGGTGCATAATGCCATTTGCAGACACCATGGGCTCAAACCAGTAGAAAACATGCAAGTTACATTGTGCTAATATGGCGCTACATGCAGCCAGATCTATATGGTGAGAGTTTTCTGTGAGGTGCAGTCTCTCCATAAATATGTTGTAAAGCTGCAGGAGCCGAGGCCCCTGGCTGTGCTCGCTCTGTAATGGCCTCACTGCCTCAGCCCAGTGCTATGGCTGTCAAACTCTGCTCCCACGACTCCCTGGAAAGCTCGCCTCTCGCCTGTTTATCCACCTGCTGGCAACTCCACTATTTGCCTGATCTTGTGTTTTTGACTTCCAAAAGATAGACCTTATAAAGTTTAGACTTCTTGCTTTTGCAATAGTTGAACAAAAGCAGATGAACCGAACTAAACAGAGCAAAGAGAGAATTCCTCTACAGGAAACGCACATCTTAAATATGCAAATAAATTAGAGTTATTAGAGTTCTTTTGGAGGATCTGCCACCTTGTCTCCCTGGAGCTGTTAAATACATGTGGGACCACCAAGCCAAGTTACAGGTCAGATCTGTGGAGAATAGACGTATCAATAGTAATCGTGACCATTTTTGAAGCAAAGTTAAGTCATTTTAATTCAATCGATCCTAAAAAAAAAAGTGAACTTGAATTTAGAAAGTGTCTATATTTTGCTGTTTATGACACATTCATTTAAATGTATTATTTTGAACACTACAATTCAATATTGTGTCATCCCTATAGTGGTGAATGTAGTGTTTTTCAAACTCCTTGCTGTGAGGTGAATTACGCCACTGTGCTGCTTAGTGGTAAAAGTCTAACAACAATCACATAACATTACAGGAAGTCTTGAGAGATTTTCTACACTTTACTTCTATTTGAGCAGACTTAAGCTGAATAGCTGTTTGAACCTCTGTGTACCTGTAATTTTCAGTCCACAACTAAAACAACTGGAAGAAAAGGCATATTTTAAAGGTTGAATGGACAATTTTTTTGGGCCAAATCTGAGTCTCATTTCCTCGTGGCGTGGACAGCCGATTAGTCCTGCCACGTATCAATCATAAAACGCATCTACCGCTCACCTGCAGCCGCGTGTGGCTCGTCCTCCGAGAGCAGCACATTTCCGCGTGTCTAAGCGCATTGATCTATCATAATATATTTCCCTCAGTGTACGGGACAAAATGAAGACGGAGAAAGACAGTACGAGCTGTCTCTGAAGAAGACGGAAATCTACGGGAGACGAGAGATGCGATGCAATCCGTTGCGCTAATAAACAAACGCACATGTGTGTTGTATCAGTCCGCACGGGGGAGTGGCATGCGCACTTCCACCTGAGTTCTCAAATCGCCGAAACACCGTCCATTACGCCTTTAAGGCTTACTTCATTGCTATGTGTTAATAGTTATGCATATTGAATCGTGTCTCTTCATTAGCGGCCTTTGCGTCGCTAGCAGAGGTCATAGTGGCTTCAGTATCACGTCTTGTGCTCTGCTCCTGTCTGTGGCAGGTCAGGACCTCAGGACAGTCCAGGGACCCTCCTTTTCTCACCCTGCCCGCCCACAGCGCTCCTCCGGGGGGGGGCGCAGTTAACCCGGGCTGGCCCCAATTTGCATATCCACTGAAATTACCTTACGTGAGGTTATGGCACCTGAAACTCAATAAATAGTCTCTTCTGAAAGGCTGATTAGAGTTAAATGTCAATATGTTTTTAGGGACAAAAAAGCGGCCTTAATGAAATTTATCACAATAAGTAGATCAACTGAGAAAGAAAGAAAACAATACAATCAATAGAATTTTCCACGTCACCAGAATAAAGCCATAAATGTTTTTTGTTATGGAAATTGATTTTTCAAGTGAAGAAAAAAACGAAAAATCCACCGTTTTCCTTTCATTATACTCTACGCAATTAGTTTATTTTGTATTATTTAACATGTATTCCAAAAACCATTAAACTATCTACTATTACAAGTAGATGTGGGCAATATTGACAAAAAATAATGCTAATATGCTAATGCTAATAACGAAAGTCAATCCAAAAGAAATGTGTTGAAGTGCGTCTTTAAACCTGTTAGTTGAGGTTTAATCATCAGACAATGTGACGTGCCAGTAAAATGAATCACAAAATTGCAGAAATATCACCTTATATACCATTATTTGAAAATGTACAAGTACTTTTTTCATTGTTAAATTTAATCAGCTGTT
Source organism: Eucyclogobius newberryi (assembly GCF_026437365.1). Classification (NCBI taxonomy): domain Eukaryota; kingdom Metazoa; phylum Chordata; class Actinopteri; order Gobiiformes; family Gobiidae; genus Eucyclogobius; species Eucyclogobius newberryi. The sequence continues at coordinate 13,963,377 of NW_027315790.1, forward strand.
TTTGTGGCTGTTTTGTTTTTAAAAAAAAACTAAAAACTACATTATACAAGTAAAGACAAAACTAAGAAAATCTACTTTTTAATACGAGAAGTGATGACTGAATTGAGAAGCAAAGCTGAAATAGGAAGAGGAGGTTACAGGCCAAGCATCCTCTTCACACAGGAAAGACGCTATACAGAGCAGCTTGGACATCCTCTGCATCCGGCTATTGAAAGTACAGAAAGCGGTCAGGACGTTTGAGATCAGAGAGCTACAGGACACAACACAGCAACAACTCCTGCAGCGCGGAGTTTATCAAGTTTAATTTGCCTCTGATATTTACTTTATCTATGTATTTATTAATTTATCTGGACTTTGTTAAATATAAATATAGCTGCCACAATCTCTCTGAATTAAGTCTGCATGAGTTAAATTTGACGCTCGTGGTATTCCAGCTTCTTTAAAACAAAATTGTTATATACTGTAGAAATTGGGACTAACTCGCACCCTCAAACCCCAAAATAATTGTAATTTTATTTAGATGTTGAGCTAGGTAGTGGTCATGACTTTCCAACCAAGCTGAAGAATTAGAATAATGTTTAGGTTAGTTAACTTCACCCAGAATGGTCCAATCAGCTTGAGAATCAAACTTGGGACCTTCTTGCTGTGAGGCGAGACTAGGACAGCATCTTTGCCCTTTAGCCTTTATCTTTTGCCTTTACATTAGCATTAGTATTTTACTCGAGCCGTTTACCATTTTCCTGACATGTGTCCATACAATGTGGCGTGGAGTGATGCGGCTGCACTTTTGAAGTAAATCCCAGGGCTCAAAGCTTTACCCGACTCTTATGAGCTGCCCGTCAGTCACTTCTGACATTTCCCATTTCCCTGGGCTGCATTTAGTTGTTAGCCACCGAGCTTCAGTTAGAGCCCGCTATAGTCTGCCAGAGCTCGAGAAGACTGAACTGGAGACCATGTTTAGAGGCTGAACATTTCCTCTATAGAAAGCAACAAGGCCAAAATCAGTCAAGGAAGAAGGCCGTTGTGGAGACCGTTGAGAGTTGATACATTCTTGGTCTAAACATGGCAATATGTTGGAGACAATTTTACCAATGAATCCAAGGCCTGAATGTAAACCAAGCAATATATCCTTTTTTTTTTTTTAGATGAATTGGATTTTTGTTGAAACTTTGACCATATTAACAACCCCAAAATAATGCCCTAGTCATAATAGTCCAATAATACCCAGGTCATAATCGATAATGAAACTAGTATAGCAGAAATTGGACAAATTTGACCGACTTTGGACCAATTGGAACGACTCTCTCTAGTCTTGTTCTAATACTTCTAAAAATTGTATGTGATTTTTTATAACAATAATTGAGCCGGTGCCAATACCACAAATAGTCTTGATTTGTATTGGAATTCGTATGACCACATGGTAAAATGACAGAAACTATTATTATTCTGTTTTGAAAAGGACAGTATATGCAATAGGGCTGGGCAGGTGGTAAAAAATCAAACCGTGATCTTATCCCTGTAACAATTAGCCATTTTGGGCATTTCGCCATATCTTTATTCATTATTGCTCTATTTTAATGCAGCTGCTCAAACACACTTTTCCATAAGTATTTCCCCTATTGCTCTGCCTCTGTAAGGATTTAGATGACTCTATAAGTGTGTAAAAATGTACATGAAAAAATGATAAAAAAAAATCGAAATTGTGATCCAGCACCAAGAAAATTATGATATCAATGTTTTTGCCATGTTGCCCACAGATTTCACTGTATTTGACCAGTAAACATTTAGATTTTTGTTGTTGTGGTATCCAAACCTGTAAGGAATATCGAGTTTCGTCCTTTGAAAGTTTAATATCATAACAACATTATACACCACTATAAAAGATGGCTAAAACTAGAGAGCTGAAAGTGTTTTTGTTTTTTTTACTCTATTTGCATTTGGAAAAACACAACATATTCTACAGCTCACTCTCCTTGGTGTGACTTTACAAGATATTCTAAACACAAACAGCAAATAATCTCAGGACCACTTTTCCCTGCGGTGGTGAGATCTCATGGTAATTGCATCTGTGAATAGATTCTCAAGGTGAGTCTTGCCTCTCTCCCTGTCGTCTGAAATGTATATTGGGCAACCTTGTTTCTTTGATCTAGACCTTAACCGCATTCGTGTGCAGACTGTCCAACAAGTGTTTCTCAATCACGGCCCTCGCACGGTTATGATGAAAGTTAGCATCTCCGCGCCAACACAGAGGTCACTTGTCTTTGCCTCTCCTCTGGCCCTTTCTTCTAAATATATATACACACTCTTCGCTCATTTCTTATTCAGAGCATGCGTTCAGATCACTTCTAATTACTGGGGGCACAATTGGAATTGGCTTTTCCATTTTTTGACGCTGCGCTGGTGGAAATCGCAAAAGGTGCCGTGGCGGAGGCTTGTTCTGCCCCTCTTCCCCGGCCCAGCCCAGCCCTTATTCTCAGGCTGCAGCTATGACTTAATATGCTTGATACATTCACTGCGCCAGCCCTTTCCAATGCAGTGAGTGTGACTTGCATTGTTTGGGTGAGAAAGCGAGCTATACGGAAAAAAGGAAAAAAGACATTGAGTTATTATAAAGAAGTCACTACAGGCCAAGATGTGTGCAAGTGTCATGTCAGAGCACTTCACGGGACGGGCTGTCAGACGCATCAAAACTAGCAATTAAAACGCTGCGATTCAATTTGACGCGGCTGATTCGCTGTTTGAGGTTTTCAGGTTTGATTGCCCCCGTTTGTGCTTCAAACAATAACTTTTTTTAAACAATGGTGTGCGCAGCGTGATGCTTTGCCGGTGAAATAAGTTCATTTGAGGGAATCCGAAGGGTAATTATAAGGATTCCTCAGCAGTACATGGAAGATAAGATTCAAAAGAGAGAAAGAAAAATGATAAGCTCTTTTTCAGCACGGTCGTGATTATAAAAGGAGATAGGATTTCTGAATGAATATCTCCCAGTGGCATTTGAAAACACTGATATTAAAAAGCAGACAAATGACTGTGTGTATGATTTACAGAGGGAATATGACTAACAAGTACACTGGGCTGTGGCTGTCCAACCCTTACAAATTCAGAGAACAAAAAAACATGAAAGTCTCATAAAGTAGGGATGTGCAGTGAATGGAATTGACATGCATTCTGTGATCTGTGAGCGCGGTCATTTCTCCACAGATCTGACCTGTAACGTGACAGTGGCGGAGTGACAGTCCACCAAAGTCACATAGTGCACCTTTAAAATAAATAAGGACTAATTGTTCTGTCATATTGATACGTTAACTCATAAGTAATATAAATTTGACAACAAAAGCCATACATTTTAAAGTCACTTTACATGGACATAGTTTTGGTAACTCTCTTTTGCAGCCAGGCCATGTTATCTGAAAAAACGTGGGCGAGAGGGGTAACAGCAGGATACAGAGTGGTCTGGGAGTGGCGGGACCACTCTCTCCGCTGTCTTTGCCTGGGTCTGCAGCGCAGGAGCAGAACACAAGACTTAAGTAAAAACCCTGCTTTGAAGTTGGGCTGAGGATGAAGTTACACACTCATCATCTTGTTCCGTATCGTCTTAAGAGAATACTGATGCATCCCTGATTTTTGCTTTGATTCCAAACTAATGTTTTGTGATCCCAAGTGATGTTTACTCCACCACAAAAACTGGTTTTGTTTCTTTTGGAGACTTTGTTGTTCCCTGCAGGGAAACGTGTCCTCTGCATTTGACCCATTCTTCCACCATCCTTGGCCAGGAGTGGATTATTACTGCACAGGTTTTGGGTTGATGTGGCAAACTGGAGTGCCCTGCAGAAAGTCACCCAGACACAGACACGACAGACAAACTCCCAGTCCAGGAATCTTACCTGGAATCTTCTTGCTATGAGTGAGAATGCTAGCCACTGGTAGATTACAACGACATTACATTACTATTATATTGAGGTGGGAATTAAGATGGTACTGGTAAAAAGATTGAGCATCACTTATGGTAATCGAGAACTATTAAGTATTGAACTGTCACATAAGTAGATCATCCAGTAAAGAATCAATCAAAATGCAACAACTAAACTAATGGCGAGGAAACAGAACATAATATGCCCCTTTAATAAGATGAAATAAACACAAGGCAGAAGAGGTGCAGCGGATGGGATTCATCCTCAAACATGAAAGTGTTCTTTTTAAATCCTGCTGGAATATTTATATTTATATATAAATAATATATGTCTGCGAGTTAAATACCTTTTTGACTTTGCAACTAACTGATCATTTATAAGATTTTATAAATGGCATTGTTGCTTAGACAAGCTTAACACATTACCCCTAATGATGAAAGCATGTATATTTAATAATAGCTACACTTTGTTTTAGCATGAACAAAAACTACTTTCTAAATTAAGTAGTTACTAAGCCTGAATCATTCCTAATAAACTATTGGTTCACTGTTCATTTACCGGTAGTCTTTGTTCATGCTTTATTAGGGCTAATTAAGATGCAGTTATTATACATGAGTATTCTTTTACTTGTGCCTAGACTATATTTGATGTATTACTTGAGTGCAATTTTTGTCAACTACTCTCTCCTGACTCCAAACCATCAAATGAGAACAACATGATGGAGCCCTAACTCGATTAAGTCCTTTTCAGGCCGACTGTGGTGGAGTAGCTGTGTCCACATAGATAGTAAAACACCCACTCACTATCACAGAGCAGGGAAGCAAATTAGGGCCGTTTGCAGTGGTTGTAAATAAGAGGATTAATGGACCCAATTTGAGCGGACATGCACGCACTGAGATTCATACACTCACATCTGTGAAAGAGGCCTAAATATGAGTGTGATGCAGAAATGTCAAGAGGTAATTGTGGGAATAATAGGCTGAGTGGTGAAATGTCAGTGCCGGCCCACCTGTGTCCGTACTCTGCAATATGTGACCTAAACCACTGTGTACTCAGTATGTATTCAGCAAGGGTAATGTTTACTGACGGGAAGTGCCCAGGGTTACAGGTCATCAGCAACAGATGTACAGTATATTTCTGTAAATGTGGTTTTGTGGCGCTTGATGAAACAAAGCAATCATTTCCTTGTCAGATTATTGTGCCCTGCTACATTTTTGGTGCATTAGTGTCCAGCATAAGTTTAGATAAGAATAAGATAAGCATAAGAATTGTTTATTATGTTGTGTCTTGGATTATATGCTATTTTACGCTGTAACATTAATGACCTCTAACATAGTACTACATGTGGTATTATTTTCTGACTCACACATGGTCGAGTGCTTGTGTTGCCAAAACAGCTTTGGTTTGTCATAGTTTGCAATGTTTGGAGACTCACACTAACTCTCCCATTGAAAATGCATTAAAGCCCATTTATAGAATGGTCTTTTGAATGCAGGTTTAAGTGTGTGTACACTTTAGTTGTGCAAGGTTGTAGCATCGGAAGGAAGGAAGGAAGACTTTAATCACTTATACTTTAAATTTAGATTGCGAGAAACATGGCTTAGGTATGACTATGGAGTTTCTGCATGAATGACTCTAGAAAGTATCCTCAATTAGTCTAGTTTACCAATTATGTATTTGAAGGCAGATTATTTGTATTGTGGAAATGAGAAGACAAAGAAGAATGCAGACTTACCATAGAAAAGATTGTATCCGACATTTGATGATGTCTGATCCAACTATACCTGACATTATGAACAGTGATATGTGCTGAAGCTCCCACTTCAATCTCCCAAGTGCTCTAAGTGACATCCCATAATATCAATGATGACACTCCAGTGGACCTCATCTCCTCTGTGTGTTCATGTGTGGGGCCACGTGCGCGGTCAGAAGAGACACTCAGAATAGACTCAGAAACACACAAGCCTCATGAAGTGGGAATATTAGATTTTAATGTCCTTGTCAACTCCTGTGGTTTCCCATTTGAATACTCTGTGGGCTCTTGTTACACCAGCTTCTTTCCAGTGACCTACATTTCACTGTATGCTGTCAGAGGTGAACACTGTGTCTCTAATAATATGAAATATATCAAGGGGTGCTGCCTGGTGATCGAGTGGTTATGGCGCTGCACTCATGCCAGGCTCTAAGTGCAGCCGGCCGCAGACTACATGTCCTCCCTTCTCTCTCATCCCCATTTCAATCTCATCTGTCCCGTCCAATAAAGCGTATGGGCCAAACAAAAAAGGATTCTAAGGTTCGAACATTAGAAAGCATGGCTCTGCATATAATATCCATTTGATCAAATCTCACGAGTAGTTTTTCAATAATGTGTTGAATGTTTTCCTCTTTGGTTTTGACATTTAAGTCCATTTATCTCTGCTTGGGACCAGCATGTGGAATGGTGAATGTGTTGGAACTCTTTGGCCATGGCCTTTTAACAAAATGTGTGAATAGCCCTTGCATTAGTGAATTTAACTAGAAACCTTTTGACTGTTTGTCCTTGAAATTAAACCGTTTTTTGACATTACAGTCCATCTAATGATTTTTTCAAAAGAAATGCAGTATCAGTCTGTGAATAAAATCTGTTTATAATAATCATTCACTTGCAGTTCTGATGGCAGAGGCACAAACACATTCCTTGGTTCATAATAGGTTATTTTTATCCAAGGACAAATTCAATTATATCTGCCGTTCTTCAAGCTCTCCATTACAAAAACATAGCATATGCAAGATGGCCCATACCTCCCCATCGAACATAGGGGCTTCTCTTCACACTATTGCATCAGTGAAGTTCCACTCGACACTCTGTGTCCCCTAAAGGGACTTCTTCAGAGTCCTAGCGCACAGCTCTGCAGGAGAAAATCTGCTTGAATTGTTAAGAGTTAAGATGGCGCAAATGGAGTAGATGTGCATGAACTGAGCGAGATAATTAAAGTAAGACACTTGTATAATTAGGACAGTGCATTTATTTAAATTTTAGTAGTTATTATTATTATAGCCCCAATCTGTTACAAAGACATGTACAATTGGAAGGACATATTTAATTCTGTCTGATATGGGTGCTTGTTTTTGCCAGGTCACTTGTCCAAACGATTGGCTTTAAAGAAAAAACTTTATCAATATATAATAAGTCTGTATTTCTTGAATGTAATTAGACATATTTAGACACATAAAGTGTCATAAAGTTAAAAAAAAATCATGATTACTATTACAATTCCATAAATATAACTTTAAGTACAAATGAAAATTGAAACAGAACAGGCAGGTTTTGGTGATCAACAAAGCTAGCTTAAGTGGAGCGAGTGAATTCTCCCTGTGGCTTGTTGTTTGTAAAGAGGAAATGTCTGGATCAGCAGGAGACGACATGTTAACTAGTGGCAGCAGCACACGCCCCACACACTGCCATGTGCTGTGGGAGGAGATGAAGGCAAACTGTGCTTTTATGTGGCTTATTATGCTCAGGTTTCTAAGGTTACAATATACACGGTTACTTCTACTGTCCACTATTGGCTTCCTGGTCTCTTTCCCCGCAGCTGGCATTGGTTATAATTATGTTTTAATATAGTTTATCAGTAGTCATGATGTAGTGATGGTTTGGAACAAGGGATTTGCTTATATATTTTCTTGCCATCGATCTCAGGGTCACTCTTCGTACTCTGTGTGAATGTGCATCAAGTAAAAAGTGGACAGGGAATCTGGCAAACATGTGGCAGAAGGTGCTCTGGTTTGATCAGACCAAAACTGAACTTTTTGGCCTAAAAGCAAAAGGCAATGTGTGGCAGAAAACTAACACAGCACATGACTCTGAAACATGGTGGTGCAGCATCAGGCTGTAGAAAGCGGTTGATGGGAAGATGGACGAAGCCAAATACAGGGCAGTCTTGGAAGAAAACGTGTTAAAAGACTTTAAGACTGAGCACTTACAGCAGGACAACAACCCTAAACATAAAGCCAGATCTACAATGGAATGGTTTAAAATAAATCTTGTGTTAGAATGGCCCAGTCAAAGTCCAAATCCAATTTAGAAGCAAGATGTGAAAACTGCTGTTCACAAACACTCTCCATCACATCTGACTGAGATTGAGCTGTTTTGCAAAGAAGAATGGGCAAAAATGTCAGTCTGTAGGTGTGCAAAACTGGCAGTGACATACCCAAAAAAATGTTCAGCTGTAATTGCAGAGAAGAGCATTGACACATTCACTTGCACATTTACCACATCAAAACTGAGGCTAAACTATGTCAAAACCCCAAACTAAAACTGCACTAGATCAGGATAGTTAAGATTGTTAAAAAAAATAGTTAAAATCAGGGGGATAATGGGCTCAATTCAGTGTGAATGCAAACATAAAGTCTCACTCTCTGGAATATCAACACAAATTGCTTGATGTCACGCCATTAAATGCTGTTGTATACATTCATGTCTGTGTTAGCTCAGGTTCATTTCATGTTTCTTTTTACTTGTGCACTGAAATAGCTCCTCTCTGTCAGCTGGGCTTCCCATGGTGCTGGGATTTGTACCAGGAGCCGGTTCAACATGGCTGTGGATCAATGTCATCGGCGACTCTCACAGAAGCGTTCACAAAGCCTCAGCCGTGCACCATCGCGCTTGTTTACTGTTTAAACAGCAGGTGGCTCGGATAACAACCACTTCATCCACCGCCATTTGGACGATTCTGGGGACTGCAAAGTTTATCTTTGTGGAAACTTTAGCCGTCTCTAAATACAGTGTTTTTGTTTCAGAGTGTAATTGTGTAAAGTTTGGGGGTTGAAATGGGGTTAATCATCTGTCTGGTTTCGGTAAAGGAGTAAGAGAAGTACGTCTATTGAAAGTAAATGACTAGTTACATCAGACCAGAAATCTAAAATGATTATTATATTTATGCCTCCATTGGTGGTGGACCTTGAGTTATTTTCTAGTACCATAATTTTACTTGTACTTGAGTAATATCCCTGTTGAACTATACTTTGGGCCTTATTCATCAAGCATTTGCTCACAGGCAAAACAGCTAACCTCTCTAAAAGTGAGAAAGAGTAACCTGCGCCAGATTCAAGTCATTTAACGAGAGATAAAACTATTTATATGCGGGGGAGGGAGAATTTTGTGCACAGGATAGCTGCTGCAATGTCTGCACTTCGGAAAGAAAAAATACATTTAAAAAAATCTCTTTACCTGCAACACAAGTATTTGATTTGGAACCAGAGCGTCCCAAATGTCCATGTGTCTGTCCCATGTCCTTTAAGTCCTGAAAAGTCTTGAGTGAGGCGCGGTTTCTTCACTGCTTTAATGCCACAGATGAACATCTTTGTATCGCTGTGATCCAAAGGTCCAAAGCATCATTTAGGATCAGGAACACGTTTGCACTCACTGAACTCTCATTTACATATCCCTTTTGTACAAAAAGTACTAAGCACACTTTCCAGTAGTAAATCAGGTGCAACACGCCCACAAAGTTTAGCACTGAGTTGATCATTTGTCTTTAGTTTGATTTATGTTTCCAGAGAGTGTAAAACATTTAAAAGCTTCATGTTAAACAATTTTAGCCATTGTGTTTCTTGTAGTTACCCTCAGATGTGATTTATATTTTTATCACTTTTGTGGTCTGTTCTTTGGAAAACCAGTCAATTCCCTGAATGCTGTTTTTAATCTTATTTGAGTAACTCCTTGAACCACATACTTCTAATTACTAAATTAGAGTATGTTAGAATATTAGTGGTTTGTAGAAACATTGTGAGCTGGTTCCTCTGAGGAGTTTTCGCTCTATTTTGACAAATAGAGTTAGAATCATATTAAAATTGCACGTGCTTCTAAATGTAGTTCTGTTATTCCATTATACAATGCTTTTATTTTATTTTATTGTAAATGTTTATCTTTTTTTATAACTTGGGCCAGGTCACCCTTGAAAAAGAGATAATCGATAAATACTATAATCATATAGTATTTATTTAATAGCATATATTCAGTGAAATAACTGTGCATTGTTTTAATCATAAGCCATAGTTCTGTACCATTACCTGCCATATACCGCGTCCACATGTGCATCTCGGTAATTACATGTGTGATTCATCGCAAAGATGACAAGTCTGGCCAGGTGTTTGATTGACAGCATTGCCTCTGTATTGTCTGTATTGTGTCCGAACAGCTGTAAAACCAACACAGAGCGTTCTGGGGCGCTCCCCATCACATACAAGTACTTACTGCGTGCATGTTTCAGACATATTTATGATTAGGTTCTTGTGGCTTCTCCTCTTTCCCTATATTAGATTTAATAATTATATTTTTCGGAGGATTGGTTCATGATGAATTATAAATTAGAGAGAGAGAGAGAGAGAGAGAGAGAGAGAGAGAGAGTAAAGCTTGAGTCAAAGTTATGGAAAGCGAGTCAAGGCTCACGCCGTTGTCATGACAACCCTTTAAAGGCCGATCCCCAATGCAATTAGAGTGGCTTTGAGGGCAAGGAGTATGAAAAATAATGGCGTGAAAGATTTAACTGAAACAATGCAGTTGAATGAATTACAGAAGCCTATCATGCGAGCAAGTGTGCGAGCAATGAGCAGGGTTTACGAGAACTGCGGGTCATTATTCCAGAGAAGGAGTCTAGATCGTTACATGTGTGTTTATCATGCTACAGAAACAAGGCGGAGCTGGCCAAATCTCAGACGGAAGGGAAATGGTTTTAAGATTGCGGTCGCCAAGGTGATTACCGGTATATCAATGAAAGTGAAGCTTGTAGGTTAGTGCTGTTATTATATGTTATCTTCTCAAGCCCCATTTAAGCCCATTAAGTACAATAAAGCTCAACCTTTCTGAGCCCCTTTGAGTTATTACTTTAAGATAACAAATGGAACGCGGCTGTTATAAAGAGTTTCAATACACAATAGGCGCAAAAGTCATGAATCACAAATGCATGCTTTGTTAGAATATTAGCGATAGTCATTTTCTTGGTCAGTGCGCACGGTTTTTAACTTTTCCACCAAATTGTGCGGCTGCAATGATTAGTCGCATTAATTGTGGACAATCAGTGTGCTGGAAAATATACTTTCTTTCACAGCTTTTCACATTGTGGCTGTAAAGTAATTCAACATATCAATGTCATAGTAATATAAAAATTGACTGTGAATTAGGGATAGGAAATGTATGGGGAAAAAATAACAGGATGAGTGGATGGGAATGAGAAAAGCAATTATATTATGACAACTTCACCAAAACAGCAAATTGTCACAGGATGTTTATCACATTTACGTTTGCATTGCCAGCCTTATATAAAACAATAGTAAAACATGACCATAAACTCTTCTTATCCACCTTGTACAGTATATAAATATATAAATGTCCCTGCGCCCGCTCACGAGACCACTCGACATCAACTCCGCTCATGTGGGAAACGCTTGGAAGCAATAAGGATGTTTTCACTGCACATCCAGGGCAAATTGTGTGACTTGTGTGCAGTGTCCGCGTCCCACTGAATGTTTATCATGTCCACTGGCCCAGTCCCACGACCCCCAGAGGTAATTGATTTCTGCCGCTCCGATGCCCTTTCATGTCTCCATATCCTCTCGCCTTGTTCGCTCATTTGTATCAGGCTTTCTTGTGCTGGCGTTATCCGCGCGCCCCACAGTCACCGCCCCAAACCATCTACTGCTTTGGTTCTAAGACTTCATTCTGAACCATGGGTCGTGTCTTGTTTGGTTCTTGCCCCTGTAGTGCAACTGGACGACTTGGCTTCTTGAGGTGTCATAGTTCAAAGTGTTGGTCCACCTGTACTTTAAATTGTCAATACATCAATACCTAGATCCATACTTAAACTAATATCCAAACTATATATTGATTTCTTCCGGTATTGGGGGAAAAACATAAATTAAGACTTTTAGAATGGTATCAATGTATTTCAGAATTAGAATAACACCAGTATCCTTAATATCAAGACTGAGTTTTAAACATTATCTGCACTTTTTGTTTTCTTATCACTTCAAAATCTTGTCTGTTTGAGTTTGGTTCAAATGTAAAGGATCAACTAAAAAAATTAGTATAGAAGAATAGAGAAAAATTGTGTTTTTATTGGTTTGTTGGTTTGTTAGATTGTTTTAAAGTTGCAGTCACAAACATGCAAACCAATTAGCTATTACTAATTAAATGCCTTTTCACAACGCTCATAAATCAATTGTGTTGACCTCATTAATGACTATAATACCCTTTTTTTTAAATAGATGCAACAAGCTCTGTACCGTGATCAATATAAGACATCTCATTATCACCACAAACCACACATATAGCACTTTTGTGTGCTGAATGACAAGCAATGTTACTTTCTGTGCAACATGTATATTATTAAAACTAATATCCGCCTTCTTATTAACCGTTAAGCACTCTTTAAGCATCTGTTTCACCACATAGCGCTTGTTTACCGGGTTTACATGTGTCAGTTACTTCCAGTTGCCTTGTATGCTGCTTGAATGGCTTGTCAGACACTAGTGGAGAAGCTCACACTCCTGTCTGGCAAAATAAATGTGTGCCTAACTAGAAAATTGCAAGGACAGAATGAACCTCAATTCAATTTCAATTCAATTTATTTTTGTAACGCCCAAAATCACAACAGCGGTTGTCGCGGAGGCCGACAGCGAAAAACAGATTAAACAGTGTTCATAGGGACTTAGCAATGTCCCAGAATCCCCTGTCCTTAGACCCTCCTTCTCAGCCAGGAAAAAACTACAAAACCTCAAGGAAAAAAGATAATATCCAGCTTAGTCAAAGTTCACCCTCTTAACAAATAGAGGAAATGTCTCCACATCTAATCTGCGTATTCCAATACTCAAGACTCTACGATCACATCACTGTCTGTCTGGCCTTCCCCTCCACGCTTTTGTTTACGCTACTTTTGCCTTTGCTCTTCTCTTTCTCCTTATTTGGTCGCCTCATTTCGCTGAGTTTGCGTCTTATCTTCAAAGTGTGATGCCTTCGCTCCCGCTCTCTGCTCGTCTGCCTGCGCGCACCAGGTCCTGTCCCCGGCCCACAGCTTGGTTTACACGCCGATCATTGCTCCAAAGACATCGCATTATCGCCGCAAACCACAAATGTAGCTGTTAGGCCTGTCACTCTTTCAGCAACGCACTGGATAGGTCGGCCTCCCAACACCGCATCTTATTTTGAATTCATGCACGGTGCGCGGATCGACGGCTTCGTTCTGGATTTACAAACTGACCGCCGACGACCTCACTTTCAATTATCATTCAGCGCTTCAAGATATGACCGTGAAGGGGTTTTGTCGAGGATGTTTTGGGCTTAGAACTGAGAGTAAATGATTAGGTACAGGCTGAGATTGGTGCAGTTAAAACGCTCTATGTTGGTGGTATTAGACTTCCTCTCGTGTTGAATTATTCAGCAGTGCAGTTCTGCTAATGCTGAAGATGGTCAGTGTTTGGTAAAAAGGTGTAATCAAGTGCTGGAAAGTGCACACTCAGATCGCTGTTTGTATTTAGGCTCTTCACAAAAGCCAGTGTTGAAGACTGGGCATGAATGATGTCAAACCATAATGTGCCAAAGTGGTTACATCAAACATGTTCAATGATTTAAGGCAGGCATGTCCAAACTAGGGCCCGGGGGCCAAATGCGGCCCTCAGACCAATTTTTGTTGGCCCTCCAGCTTCCTGTTATGTTGGCCCAAACAACAAAAAGTAGTACATTTTACCGTGAAATTGGGAACGTTCAGGCATTATTCATGTTATACGAACCTAATATTAATGTTCTATGTCTTATTAGAGGTGTGGAGGCTCATCGCAATTACGTCAAATGCAAAATTTTGAATGATTCACTTTGTCATTCATCAAATTCGACATTGTCAGGTTGTTTGTTGTTTGTGGCCCTCTGCCCCGTTTAAGTGTCAAAATACGGCCCTTGGTGAAAAAAGTTTGGACACCCCTGATTTAAGGCATTTACAGTTTCCCAGAAGGTTTCACAAACAAATCCAATGTGGCAGTACAATATTTATTTTCAAGAAGATATATATTAAGATTTTTTTCTGGTATTTAGTAAAGACAATCTGATTTATTGATTGATTTCACATTTAGTTCTTTGTAAACCGCACAGGGATGTCACAATATGACATTTTAGAGTTATGATTATTGTGAGAAGAAACATCACAATATAATGGAAGCTTTAGGAAATCAAACTTTCTCAATACAAAAGCAAAGTAATTGTGGTAGATTGTGTTGTGATAATTGTGTAGATTAAATTGAAATGACTTAATTTTCCCTCTAAATTAGACACTAATCAAGTCACAATATAATTGTTGATTAAATAAATAATTTTGACATCCCTAAAACAGTAACAGTGATCTAAAACAGCTTAAAAATATTTGTCAAAGAATCACAAGTAAGTACAGGGCTTAGAAGTGTGCTGCACAATTTGGGAAGAAGATTGAATTGCATTTAGTATTTCAAATGAAATTAGATTTGCGGAAAGGATTTAGTTCAAAGCTCACATTCAAACGTGTCCAGGAGAATTGACAAGAAGACTGAAATAGGCAAAGAAATAATACAATAATTACTTATATATCAGAACATGATTGTGCAAATTTAAGCAGTTTGCTATTGTTATACAGAATAAAACAGGATATTTTGTTGCTTCTGAAGGAAATGATGGTACTTCAACAATAGCTACCTATTTGCTAATTCAAATATGATTTCGATTCATTTGAGATTAAGCATGAAGCTCTATTAAACACACTTTTAATTCTCAACTCAATTAAAATATGACTCTTTGACATTATGACAGTAAACGCACAGTAAAAAGAAGTGTCCTTTCAAACCATGTAGATATGATATGTTATTCTATCATTCAAAGGTTGAACTTGAATTCTGTTCAGGTGTCAATCCTATTTTTTCCTCATTGCATCGTATTTTTCTATAATAGATTTTGAATAACTCACTGACATACTTCGATACATCCTCACATAACCACAATCTGTTATAAAATACAACCATACATCTTAACAAAGCAATGTAGACCTTGTCCTTCTCTTCCCCTCGATGCACCATTTCAGCGACAGAAGCAGCGACAGAAGAGGTACGCAATATATAAAAAATGTACTTATTATGAATGTTGTTTTGAAGATACACAACATTTCAATATCAAGTAAGTTGTTTACTGTAAAAAAAATTATACAATAAATGAAAAAGTAATTGGATTTGTAAGGCAATTTTGTGGGTAATTTGAAAGAGATTTCACATAAACCTTAAATAATATGTTTTAGCACATTTCTGTTGGACTGACATCATATCATCTGATAATATCATCTTATCAGGATATTACAAAAATGATTGTGATATTGTTTTTTTGTCAATATTTCTCACCCTTAGTTACAATAAGCCGACACTTCATGACACTGCATCACATTAAATTAAAACCTGCTAATGTCTAAGCACAACAACTATTTGAAACAAAAGCTGGTAATATATTATATAAAAAAAATACTTTTTTCTCTCTCCCCTTGAAACATATTTGCCTCATTTGTAGTTTTGTGGGAAAGCTCCTCTAAGTAGTAAATTGTTGCTTTATCTTGCGTATACCCCGCACAAACCACAGTGAATCCTAATACTCTTCCCAGATGCATTATTCACTAGACATACTCTGGCTATAAACCTGGGGCTGCAAACTTCAGCTATGGATTTGTGATGCGCAGAGTCCTTATATATCTCGCTCATGTGTAAAATAGTGCACTGAACACCAAAGAAGAGAAAAGCACAATGGTCTATCCAGGGATGTGTCTCAAAATTGCTGCGTCAGGACGTCGCATCTTTGCCGTTTAATCTCCGTGCCATTATTGAGGTTTAGCGACCGCGGTTCTGCCGATACCCTCATGTTTTTTTGTCACTATTGCATTTCATTAAAGTCGTGTTACAGTAGCTTGGGGAGGGACGGAGTGAGCGTGATAGATGGAGTGGTGCAGAGAAGGGAACGCAGACGGGACTGCTGAAGAGTTTCGTGGAGGGCTTGTCTGGGATATGGACTTATACAAGCACATGTGACACACGGGGTCCAGACAAGGCGCAATGGTCGCTGGGGTGATAGACGGAGCTATAGAGACAGAGGCAGTGTGAAAAATTGATGTGGCCTACTTACAGCAGCTGAGCAGTGGCGGGTAGGGGAGGAGGGAGGACGGGAATGATGTTAGATTTGGGAAGTGAGCCCAGCTTTTGTGCATTACCTCATCGTGTAACTGGGTGGGAACGCCTCAAACTAGACATGTACTTTTGTGAATGTAGTTTACGGGATTGTGGGTAACAAAGAAATGTGCGGTAAAGTGCGTCCAACTGCCAGAGCAATAGAGAGCATCTTTGAGTGCTAATCCTGTCTGATGGGAGAGAAAAGGCTGAATAATTTGAAACATTAATACATGTTGTGTAACGTGTAATCCCTCATTTGTCCAGGAGGAAAAACGTTTAAAAGGCAGTAATTCTGGAGGGAAATCTGATTCAGGAGTCTCAATTGTAAAAGTTTACGTGGAATTCTAAACGCTCATTTATAGCCATGTTCAAGATGCTCATAGATATGCGCAGAGGCTTCTGTCCATGTTTTGTCCGTCATTTGGTCCATCTACAATTTGTATGGATGTGTACATGCGCCACAACTGTGTAAGCCCAAACTTAAAAAAGTAAAAATAAAGTAAATAAAAACAAGCTGCAAAACAAATGCATTATTTTCTCATCTGGTTATCTTCTAACAACTGCAGTGGGCGCCTACATTTTTTGTTTTTCTGCACTTTTACTTCCTTCTTGATACATTTTTGAGTGCCCGCCGGTGGTTATTTTCCCGGACACAGACCTGGCATTGGAAACGAATGCATGGACAAAACGCAAACTTCCTCGTACTCGCTCATATGTGAGAGTATTTTAGTTTATAGCACAGATGGCTTTTAGCCTCATCTCTGAAATCCCCCACAGGCGGTGTTCAGGGTTTGTGGACCTAACTGCACATTTCAACCACGTCTTATTTATAAATCTCCAACTGGAGTTATGTAACACTGTGATATCGAACTTGGTATTGATGGCAATGCCGTGATGTGTCTTGTCTGCTGATTTACACTAGTCTAAATCCGACTACTTCAGGACTGTATCTAGGTGTGGGAGAATAAAAAGGCCCCCTCGTCCCAGTTTATCGTCCTGTGGGCCCGTTTTCATGTTTACGTTGCCTCCTTAATCCAGCAACAATGTTTGTTTTCCTCTGTGGAACTGTTTAACATTTCAGGCAAAGCGATAACATTGCCACGGAGACAGGCAGGTGGTGGACCCTCCACTCGAAAAGTTACATAACTATATACTTTATATTTCCACATTCTTAGCACACTGAATTTTATCACAAATGTTTGTTTGACACAGTTTGTCTACTTAATTGTAATCATTTTCAAATTATTGTTGTTGTCGAGTAAGACACTAAACTTTGTCTTTAGCTTAAAAAAGTCCTAACCTAATGACTTTTCCTGTCCCATCTCACTTCTCTGACTAAAAAACTGTAGCCATGGCGCTCCTCATTAGCCCGCTGCACAGTGTTAGTCCTTATTTAACCAAATGCACAGCTTTATCTGCCCTCCTCCCCATTTAAACAAGCTTGGGAGAGGGTCTGGTCCTTTAAGGAGTCAGCAGAATGGAAAACACTGCCCGTTAATCAACAAATGGCAGCACGGATCAACTGAGCAGCGCTCCTGTTTTAACACGTTTACTCCCAGGAACAACTTAATGACCAAAAAGGATTTATAGTGGCTTTTCTGAGCCCAAAGAGGCTGGTGTGTGTGTTGTTTCTTTACATTGGCCCTGAGCTAAGCAGTGAGGCCAATGCAGCAGGATGACCAGGAGCCACCGGAGGTTCAGGTAACGCACCCCAAATGTACCTCTATGATTTCAGCAAAACAGGATCGATAGCATTTAGATAACGAGAAACAAACTGCTTTGCCAGGAATTCAGCTCTCTTTTGGAACAGAAATATGAATTTAACTATGAAATTACATCTAGTTGGATTCATTTCTCAAAATTAAACCTTTTCTCTGCTGAGTTATATCAGATTGTTGACAGATAAAAATAAAAAAGATGATTAAATATTGTTTTATTTGTTATATTCTCTATAAGTATATCATGAAATGAATATTATTCTACATTATTCTTTACTCACCACAATAATATTCTTGAGAAATCTGTAGGAAATATGTGTCACAAAGTCCTTCTTTTCCATCATGATTAATAATGCCCTGACCAGTGTCAATCCCCCAGACCTGTGCCTCAAAATATAGAAGTTATAATAGAAACTACAAACAATGCCAAGTCTGGATTTATGTCTTTTGTGAACAAATCTAATCTAAAAACACAGCCGTTCTGTTGACAATATTTTGGGTCCATCCCTCAGTACTAAATAAATTGAATCGCACAATTGCAACACATTGTCTTGTGGAGTAGGAGACGTTCAGCCAAGCTTTGTGGCCAGATTTAATTTTCTCTGCTCTGAAGAACGCATCGTTTCAAAATAATTTCTGTATTTGCATCGGTATTACTGCTGCAGTATTTGATTCTTTACACTCATCTAAATGTGTATTACATTACCATTTTGGCAAATAGTAAACTCTGTAAATTGTATCCGTGGGAGATCATATAACTGGATGTTTGGAACACATTTCCCAAATATTTAAAAGCATTTCAAGCTTCATCAGTTAACTCGAATGCAAACTAATGATGTTTAACTACAGATGCTTAGTATAAATCGAACACCTGCCATGTTTAATACAATATAAAATGTGTATAATCAGATTGTCTTGTAGGATTGTACATTGTCCTGTTTTGGCAAACCTCACACCACCTGCCTGGAAACTCCCGGATCAAATCTACTTATCGAAATTCCAGAATGGAGGCAAAAGTGAAGTGGAATATAATGAGATTTCAATGGAGAAACTAGGATTAACCTCAGACTATAACAAAATATGAAAAATGTTGATTTGTTGAGTTGTTTTTGGCAAATGAAAACTGCTCAGACACATGAGAGAGACATCAGAGCCTGGTTTAAACACATTTACAATTATGTTTTACTGTATTTCTTTATTTAATAGAAAATTATGAAGGCCAAATCTCTTATTGGACAAATACCTACAGAAATGTTGTCGCCTCAATATACATTTTTTTTATTTTATCTACAGGTAAAGGGACATGAGTTGGGTTAGTTTTACCCTTCTAATGATGTGTTGTTGCTATAGTGATCCTGCTCCTGTTTACACACTTAGCTCAAATACAATTTTAAGGCTAGACAATTGTATTTCTTCCATTCTTCCAGTAAAAAGTCAAACTAACAGACATCTCTACCCTGGGAATTCACAGTTGTTGCTTAGTTTTTGTTGCCAGTTAATAATTGAAAATGTTTTGAGGTCTACTTCCCTTTTGCCTCCGGTCGACTCCATTCCGGATTTTTTAAAATGTTGATGACAGCGCATTTTAAAGGATCCTTAACTTTACATTTCACTATGGGTTTGTATTCACTCTTTTACCTTATTGTGAAATGAGCCTTTTGTAGTTTCTCATCTGATACAAAAAGACAAACTCACATTCCGGCATAGCTGTGGGTTTGAGCTCTGATACATCTCTTTCCTCTCCAGCCTCCTCAAACTATATCGTGACATGGTCCTATTGTTTTGTAGTCTGCGCAGCGCTTTGCCGTGAACCCTGCGGGGGCCCGGTGTGTGATCTGGAGACACTTTGGGATGCGCAGAGGCAGGAGGAGTCAAACGGTGAATACAATGTGAAAGAACATTCTCAAATTCTCACATGCCTTTTGTCCCGATCTGGCACGGCCATGACTTAAACTCATCCTCTGCTCCACTACCTCCTGATTTGGTCTCGTTCCATCTGTTTGCAACAGCCCTGGCCCTGGCTCGTTCTTTAGAGGAATGATGCATGCTGGGTAATTGAAATGGGGCAACAGGCAGTAGTCAGACAGATGGAGATGTGTGTGTGTGTGTGTGTGTATGTGTGTGTGTGTGTGTGTGTGTGTGTGTCAGAAGTTAATGTTTAACTGTTTATGTTTTGGCCAATCATTTTAACTGTTTAACTATTACTCCCTCACAGTTTTTTTTTTTATAATTGGAGCTTGCACCAAACAAAATGCAAAGAGCTGCCGTCTTCATGAAAATGTGTTTTTAGAGGTGTTGAAATGTTTTGTTTGTGTGTTCATAGTATGTTAAACCATTTATAACAGTGTTCTCTCATCGTTTTGAGTTCTGTTTAGAGAGGTTCACCCATGTTTCAAACTCAGGGTCATATACAGTACGCCTGTCATGATCATTAGTATACTTATTGTTCAGTAAATGATTGCTGGAACAATATTTTTCGTGGCTCAATATTTATTTATGAAGATGGAGAAAGACAGTTCGAGCTGACGCAGAAGTGGACAGAAATCTACGGGAGACGAGCGATGCGATGCGCTCCGTTGCGCTAATAAACAAACGCACGTGTGTGTTGTATCAGTCCGCACGGGGGAGTGCGCATGCGCACTTCCGCCTGCGTTCTCAAATCGCCGAAAAATCGTCCACACCGCCTTTAACAGTTTCTTTGCACTAGTTGGAATTTTTTGTAATATGATAATATTGAGCTTTAGAATGTCAAACAAGTACATTTTATGACTAATTATGGACACCAAATTGTTTAATTCTGCTTTTCACTTTTTTTTAATTATATAATACATTTAGAAAAGGGTTTTCTGTTTTGCTAGTTTTGTTGTTTGTAGTGACATTTTACTGTAGTTATGGAAGTTTAATACTAAATAACCAGAAAAAGCATATTATGTCTTTTTTAAAGAAGCTGTTCCTAATTTATGTGTCTTAAAACGTGAAAAACACAACTCTTTGCTGTAGTTCACGAGTATAGCTCACTAATGCCTTCCTCCATCCATCCATCCATCCATCCATCTTCTGCCGCTTTATCCGGGGCCGGGTCGCGGGGGCAGCAGTCTGAGCAGGGACTCCCAGACTTCCTTCTCCCCAGACACTTCCTCTAACTCCTCCGGGGGGATCCCGAGGCGTTCCCAGGCCAGCCGAGAAACATAGTCTCTCCAGCACGTCCTGGGTCTTCCCCGGGGCCTCTTCCCGGTGGGACATGCCTGAAACACCTCCCCAGGGAGGCACCCAGGAGGCATCCGGAACAGATGCCCGAGCCACCTCAGCTGGCTCTTCTCGACGTGGAGGAGCAGCGGCTCTACTCCGAGCTCCCCCCGTGTGGCCGAGCTCCTCACCTTATCTCTAAGGGAGCGCCCAGGCACACGGCGGAGGAAACTCATTTCGACCGCTTGTATCCGCGATCTTGTTCTTTCGGTCACTACCCAAAGCTCATGACCATAGGTGAGGGTAGGAACGTAGACCGACCGGTAAATAGAGAGCTTTGCCTTTCGGCTCAGCTCCCTCTTTACCACAACGGTCCGATGCAGCGACTGCATCACTGCAGCCGCTGCACCGATCCACCTGTCGATCTCACGCTCCATCCTTCCCTCACTCGTGAACAAGACCCCGAGATACTTGAACTCCTCCACTTGGGGCAAGGACACCCCACCCACCTGGAGAGGGTAAGCCACCTTTTTCCGGTCGAGAACCATGGCCTCGGATTTGGAGGTGCTGATTCTCATCCCAGCCACTTCACACTCGGCTGCAAACCGTCCCAGTGCATGTTGCAGGTCCGGGTTTGATGGAGCCATCAGGACAACATCGTCTGCAAACAGCAGAGATGAGATCCTGTGGTCCCCAAACCGGACACCCTCCGACCCCTGACTGCGCCTAGAAATTCTGTCCATAAAAATTATGAACAGAACCGGTGACAAAGGGCAGCCCTGGCGGAGTCCAACATGCACTGGGAACAGGTCTGACTTACTGCCGGCAATGCGAACACAGCTCCTGCTCCGGTCATACAGGGACCGGACAGCCCTGAGCAAAGGGCCCCGGACCCCGTACTCCCGGAGCACCCCCCAAAGGACACCCCGAGGGACACGGTCGAAAGCCTTCTCCAGATCCACAAAGCACATGTGGACTGGTTGGGCAAACTCCCATGAGCCCTCGAGCACCCGATGGAGGGTATAGAGCTGGTCCAGTGTTCCACGACCGGGACGAAAACCACTCTGCTCCTCCTGAATCCGAGGTTCGACTATCGGTCGGATTCTCCTCTCCAGTACCTTGGAATAGACCTTACCTGGGAGGCTGAGGAGTGTGATCCCTCTGTAGTTGGAACACACCCTCCGGTCCCCCTTCTTGAACAGAGGGACCACCACCCCGGTCTGCCAGTCCAGAGGCACGGTCCCCGAACGCCACGCGATGTTGCAGAGACGTGTCAACCAAGACAGTCCTACAACATCCAGATACTTTAGGTACTCAGGGCGGATCTCATCCACCCCCGGAGCCCTGCCACCGAGGAGTTTGCGAACAACCTCAGTGACTTCAGCTTGGGTGATGGATGAGCCAGCCTCCGAGTCCTCAGTCTCTGCTTCCTCTTCGGAAGACGTGACTGAGGGATTAAGGAGATCCTCAAAGTATTCCTTCCACCGTCCGACGACATCCCCAGTCGAGGTCAGCAGGCCTCCACCCGCACCGTAAACGGTGTTGGTGAGACACTGCTTCCCCCTCCTGAGGCGCCGGACGGTTTGCCAGAATTTCTTTGGTGCCGACCTATAGTCCTCCTCCATGGCCTCCCCGAACTCCTCCCAGGCCCGGGTTTTTGCCTCTGCGACAGCACGAGCCGCGGCTCGCTTGGCCTGCCGATACCCCTCGATGACCTCCGGAGACCTACAAGCCAGAGTGGCCTGATAGGCCTCCTAGCATCATAAATATTAAATGAGAATAAAAGGCTTTATTTTTAGATGCAGAGAAAGCGCTGTGGTCTCATTTTGAATAGATGCTTTTACAATTATATTTGGATGCAATAGAAACATTTCCTTTTTATGATGTGTGGAAATGTGTGAAATGTGTAGACCAATCAACCTTTTCTATTACTTTCTTTGTATTTATGTATTTGTTTTTCATATCTCGACATTGCCTTTCTCTCAACGCAGGAGGCAGGTGGGCTGGAAATGACTAGTATTTCAGCCAAAAAGAAGCTCACTCTTGTATTGCCATCATAACAGCTGAGTCTAACTGTGACCGCGCCCTCACACAGGGGAGTTCAAAGATTTGAAACGGCTTTAAAAATTATGGTGGTTCTTTTCTTTGTCTTTAGTTATTATCGCTTCATATAATTTGTATTAACCTTTTTTATTCTTACACCTTTTTTGCATGCCTTTATTTTACCACAGGAAAATTAGTAGTAGTAGTAATAGTATTTCTTGTTTTATGTTACCTTTGAATTCTCTTCACTGACAATGGCAATACAGCATATTCCGATTCTGATTATTTGATTTTCAAGAAATCTAACTATGATACTGATTAGCTTTGATAAATACTGGTATGAGCACATCCTCTTAACACACGTTCACTTATAGATCTATACATTTTTCACATATATTGCTACACGAATGAGCAGAGACGGCTG
Organism: Eucyclogobius newberryi; assembly: GCF_026437365.1. Lineage (NCBI taxonomy): Eukaryota > Metazoa > Chordata > Actinopteri > Gobiiformes > Gobiidae > Eucyclogobius > Eucyclogobius newberryi. Next base: position 13,986,857 of record NW_027315790.1, read on the forward strand.
TTTCCTGAAGACGCTTATATCAAACCTTTTTCTACATCAGATTTCCTTTGCTCTTTTGTCATTGTGCATGGTAGTTGAGATGACTCTAATTATAGCCGTATATATCATTTTTATTACAACAACACAGCATAAAAAGACAGAGGGATGTGTAAGAAGTCTATTTTTAAAGGATTGCATGAGCTGTAGTGATCATCAGACTACACATCGATGTCTACATGGTTTCATGAGCTGGTGACATTCGTGCCGTGGTACAAATGTAAAAGTACAAAAGCAAAAGTACTTACATTAAGGTATAAAGGTATCTGTACTTTATTTTAGTACATTTTACAATAGATCATTCTTATTTTTATCTCACAACATCATAGAGCAGGAATCTGCACTTTCTACTTCACTATTTTTTTTTAGAAGGACTGAAAAGTAAAAATAACTTTCTGTGGATTGAGGAGTTTTTGCATATTCATGGTGACGTTCTGCCTTTGGAGTTCAAGTCCTGGCCTTGAGCAAACAAAAATATACATATACTAGAAAATTTCACTGACCAAAAAAACAGGAACATTCTTTATCAAGATCACCATATTTTACAATTGAATAGTTCTAAAACCTGTGTTCCGTTAGGAGTGATACTTTTGCTTGAGTACATGTTTTGCTCCTGTATCTGTCTTTTGGCCAAAACTGAGTACTTCTGCATTTGTGGATGAATTAATTTCTACAAAAAATAAGTATTTGTGAGAAAGAAGCTCACATGGCTTATTGGAACAAACCTACACTCCTCTTGAGCAACACGAAACAGCTCAAATCTACGCCATAGTGAGATACATTTACACACATTTTGATTGCTATCTTCTTTAAACTATACTTATGTTTAGCCACAACTCTACCTGTTGATTGTCTGGAAAATGCCAAGTGCCTGTCCTCTCCTTGACTCGACTTTTATGGATTATGGATCTTCTCCAAGACGAGGGGACTTATAATCCAGTGTTTTCCATAATCCATTGATGTATGCATGGACCAGTCCCTCAGTGGATACAGGTATGTGTATATAGATCCCCACACACATATTCCCTGCTGCACCTGCTCTGTGCTTCTGATAACCCCCAGACTGTTCCTCCTGCTTGTGACAGCCGCAGAGTGTCTTCATTGTCATCGCAAAGGCTTGTCACTGGACTGGATTTCTCACATGCAAACTGAATCATCCGATGGTCTCCCAGCTTTTGAAATTCTCCAGAGATCTTTTGGCCTTTTCATCTGCTTGGATTTTTTCGCCCGCTGAAAAGAATAATGAATAAGCTTGTCAGTCAGGTTTAGCCCAGCTTTGGGAATAAAGTGATTATGTGTGATAGTACGGGAACAGTCCAGGTGCAAACGTTTGCAATGACATGACTGTGCGGAGGTGTATTATGTTCCAGACATTTATGGAAGCGTTTAAAACTAAAACAGTTTGCTTTTTCCAGGCTGGAATACATGTTGGACAGGCCCTGCATCAATAGTGTCAAATGATTGATTGACTGATAGTTATCAAAATATTATCATTCTGAAACATTATATTTGCCTTGAAAATCTGAATATGACTAACCAGTAAATAATTATAAATAATAATAATAAATAAAAATGATAATTAAAATTTTTGAAAATTACAGGAAGTAGAGACAGAGTTCTAAAACAGGGAGACTCACAATTCAGTCCAAAATGTGGCACCATTTACATGTAACAAACATTTTTCTGACCATTCAAACATGATTTCAAAGACAAAAAGGTTGTTATTGTTTTCATATATTCTTGTTTGTCAAATAATAATGGCTATGACATAAAAAGAGTTTTGGCCCAGTTCACAACACGGTTGCAGGTAACAGTTATACAATTTTGTGGGATGTCATAATTTACATGAAGTACGAATTTAAACCTAAAACATCACCAAACTGAGAAAAAAAATCTTATAAACTATGTTTTAGTAACATGAGTAGTTTAACCTGTCTTACACACATTTGGATCCCATAGCACACATAGTGTTGGCCGGCCAGTTCTCTCTTCAAAAGGGATTTTTACATCGTAAATTAGACGTTGGGAGGTCTTTTGTGTTGATAGAAGAGTGTGTGACTGGGCTGAGTTATTCAATATTCAAATGTCATTATCCTTGTCCATTCATGTTGTCTTTACGTTGCTTTTTAAGGTAAATAGTTAGATTCAAGTGAAATTTGAAGGAGGTAACAGAAGCTGGAATTAGTTGAAGATGACTCTGAGTTGGAATCAGTTGCATCAGAAAAAAATATGTGCATGTATTTGGACAAGCTTCATGTCTAAGTCTTTGTATGAAGACAACAAGCAACTAAAAAAGTGTCCTCAGGGGATTTAAACCAGACTTCAAAGTTTACATTGCATCACTGTTGAAAGTCACTTTTAAAAACGAATAGCTTTAATAAAACAAGCAAGAAAAATCACTCCAGAATCCAGATGGTGGGTGTCGGTCAGAGTGTTGAACTGTAATTGGGCAATGGAGCAGGGTGTGAGAGAAGTGTGGATAACAACAACGCCGGAAAAGTGCATCCACCTCCCATTTACAAGATGTTACTGTCGGCACCATGTTCCTGTCAGATCCCCTGATGTTTCCCCATTGTGGCGGGTGCAAGCTAAGAACTCCTCACTGCTATTGTACATAAGATGGAGATAAGCACTCCGAACGGTTTGACTGAATTTGCACCTTTTTATTGTAATTGTGACTGTACTGTTGATTACGTAAAGGCAAGATAGGAAGACGCCAACAGAGAAATTCACATTATCAAACAATGGCGCCTATTATCTTACAAAACAGCTGGCTGAGTCATTTATTTAGCCTTGGATAATCGTCAGCAGTGAGCTCAAATGAGCTCAAATATCCGTTGTTTGGATTAGGGACATGTCAAATAATGTGAGTTTTGTCAATGTATGTGTAATAATATTTTATTCATAGTGGTAGGAAGTAGGATAAGTGCATTGTTTGGTGCAGTGTGTATAAAGTAATGTTTGGCCATTATTTACGAGGGGACTTTCAAACATTTCTCAGGGGATCAAAGCAGCACAAAAAAACACAACTAAAGATTTTTTAAGTTCTTGAGTATTTGTGGGAGCTTTGATGTGGACCTGGACGCTGTATCATCAAGGCAGTGCCACAAAAAGGCTCTGGTACTTGTACCAAACCAATATTGTTGTTGTTGTTGTTGTTGTTTTATGGCAGTTGGCATCCAATTGTTGCATTACCGCCAGACTTTATTCCTCAGACTTGTCGTAGTTGTTTAAATAACCTCAGTCTGTATCAAGAAGTAATTTTCAAACTGAATTCATAGTTCCGTTCTTTGTTCTCAAATGGAATCAGGGGTTACTATGGGTTAAAGTAGACTACCGGTATTACAAAATAGATCAATAGATATATAGATATCTATATCTATGTATATGCATATCTATATTTATATGTATATATTAATATGAATATGTATATATTCATATTTATATATTTATTTCAATATAAGCACAAAGAACTGTACCAGATGCTTTAAAGAGGGTTTGTTGCTCTTGAGACAGTGGTTCAATGTGGTTTTTTCATTTTTTTTTTTTTTTTTTATAATGCCCAAAATAACAACCGCAGTTGCCTCAATGGGTGACAATGGAATGGGTGCAGACCCATATATGTTTGGATAGCTTTGTATTATAGCAATATACAAAACAATTGCATTTCTTTCTTTCCTTCTTATCTTTCAAAATTGTGAATAACAATGACAAACTAGGTAATATGCAATGGCTGAAGCCATTGCGAGTTTCTGCGTTCTTACGTAAAAGTACAACATGTGTGTAAGAGTACTACATGTGTGTAAGTAGTACTGGTGGTACTGCATGTGTGTAAGTAGTTCTGGTGGTACTACGTAAGATAAAAAAGTCTGATTTAATTGACAACAAATTACATTAAAGGTGCCATAACATGCTTTTTTTCACGTTTCGTAGTCTATCCTAAGTGTATAATTGATAATAATAAGAGTTGTGCAACACCCTTAACATAATAGTTAAGAAATATCACCCAGACCTTGGACCCCCTCACCAACCCGGAAATGCAAACGGCTTGGTTTGATATTCGCCCCCACCCTTGCGAAGAGCGATCTGGCTCGCCCGCCCAACCCGTGACGTAGTGTGTGCCCCACAGCTGTGTGCTGTAAGCTTCCGCGTGCGCAGAACAGATATATCTATCTGTTCTGCGCACATATATATATATATATATATATATATATATATATATATATATATATATATATATATATATATATATATATATATATATATATATATATATATATATATATATAGATATATCTATAGATCTATATATATATATATATATATATATATATATCTTATGTCCATCGCACTCTTATTTCCTGGTTTTTCGTATCGGATAGAACTTCTCTCCGTTTATTTTTCCCGGTTGCTGAATCAACTGCCACATAAACCATTGTGATAATAGTAAAGAGTGCGATATCATGAATGAAATTTTGGGCCTCTTTGAACCGTGTTTCGTCGTAAATCGAAGCAGAAAAACTCTGGGGCTTGTATGGTGAGACACGGGAGCCTGGAGCAGCGCGGAGCCGGGGGGGAGGGGGCGGCAGGCGGGAGGCGGGAGGGGGGAGGGGGAGGGGGGGTGACGACGCGTGCCTGTGGTTATGACGCGGTCTTGCCCCACCCCCCGTCAGTTTGGAGATTTGAGGAAAGGAGATAGTCTGTACTATAGCTAAAAACTGCGGGAATCAATCAAAAAAACACTCTGGGTACATATATGAAGCACAAATAGCAATGTAAGAGGGTCAAAAGCTCTGAAAAGTCGATTTTGCATGCTATGTTACCTTCAAAGCTGCGCTAGCGGCGATGATGGCTCTCGCCTTCCCGCACGGCCCCCTTCCCACCCGTGTATGTTTTTGTCATGGAATTAGACATACACCCGATGCTATTCCTTAACACATAGAGAACACAATTCAACTTAGAATATGAAACGACACAGAAACATCAGACATTTGTGTGGCATGCATGGGAGAAAACGCGGGGACTGTGTCAGCCAGGCCGTTGTAAGGAGCCTGGCTGACCCTCCTGCGTCTCACCCCCGCGTCTCACCCCGTTTTTTCCCATGCTGGTTGGTTTTATTAGATATTCTGGAATAGGCGGGTCACATTTCTCATTGGTCAGCCTCACATCAAGGCACTTGGTATTTTTCCGTAGAGATCAAGCCTTGGGTAAACATTACCCAGACTCGTCTGGGTTATCACCCCCCCTAGGGTAAACATCCTTTGGCCCATCTTTACGACCCCTTCACAAATCCAGTTTGTCACACACCCGTTCTTCTCTTAGACTAATGATGCAGATAAAATATCACTATTATGCAGATAAAATACATCACAGAAATATAATCATATATTCACATTTTATCACATTTCCCTCCTGTTTATCAAAGCATTAGTCACTGTCTCATATGCCAAACATATCATTCTTTTCAGTTTTCAACATGTCTTTCATATTGTTGTTAAAATGACACTTTTACACTTAAAAAATAATGCACATTTCTCAAACATTGAACACACTTCTTTTCTCTCGGCCCACAACATTTCTACTGCATTACTGTCCTAAATTTTGAGTCAGATTGGTCAATCTCTGTAATTTGACAAACAGACAATTTATCTTGTCTATAATTTGTGCGGTGTGATGGGAAATATAGAACTACAAGCGGAAAGCCCTTAAACCCGCTGCTCTGTGGTCAGTCAGTTTGACTCGTCAGGGACCTCTGGACACCCCAATAGAATCAAATACGTAGTATCAGGTGCTACTGGGACCAGATTGTCCACTAACCTCTCGACCTTGACCCTGTGGTATGGTTCTGGGTGATGCTGGTCTTTGTTATGACCATGGCTGGCCACAAAAGGGATACATAGGCACAACGTCCCACAAGTGTCCCCACATCACCATACGTCCTCTCTTGGTTTCTTAAGAGACCTCCTCCCGCTGCTCGCTTCGATCACACCTATGACACATATGAACTGGTACATTTCCCATCTCAATTCATAATCTCATGAACATTACATGTAGTTATGTTGTAGCAGATAAAAAACTCTCAGTTAGTGCAAACAACAGTGGCTGTATAATATGCCATTGTGTTTCTTCAGCTACTGTCATGTCAATTATACATTGTACATTAAACATTTCACATTACACATTTCATAACCTTTCATGTTGATCACTTATTTTCTTCCCTCTATATTCCATTTCTGTGTATGTTGATCGATTGTCCCTCTTGTCCCGATTGTCCCAATTGTATAATACAGGTGTTCAGCACCCATATTACCGTCATCACTTGATGATGATAACTCGTTGATTCTTTTTCACAGAGTATGGTACTCTGCGCACCGTAGCCTCTGTCTCTCGTTCATTGTAGCAGAGTATAGTACTTTGCGTACTGTAGAATCTCTGTCTGTTGTCTCTGCATACAAAAACGAAGAATACAAACGAAGTCCTGCGTCTGCGATGTTATGGATCTGGTGCTGTGTTGTCCAGACATTTCTCTCACTTTCCCATGAGAGCACCCATGTTCTCGTCCCTCCAATGGTCGGTGTGAGGACGACACGGTGTGGCTCCGTCCACTGGCTGTCCCACTTGGATTGTCTCTGTAAACACCACATCTCCAACACGTTCTGCTGTGGTGATAAACAAAGTCTTTTCGACAATTCAGTGCATTTCAAACAGTTTTCTTGTTTACAATTTTTTTTTAGTAATTATTGATTCGGAATATTTGTTTACACGTACATATCCCCCCTTTTTGAGATATTGAATTCCCATTTCTCAAACTACTACATTTAAACAAAATTAAATAATCCAGATAGTTTACAACGTTCACTAATCCAGTATGTAATCAAGGAAGAGATGGAATTGCGTCTGTCTTCCACTCCGCAATGTCACCTCTTGACCTTTCACAGGTCAGTGGTCACGTCCCTGGCTGAGCCCCCCCTTCCACGGCACTGGGCCCCCACCCTGTGTGTCCAATCAGTCTATGTGTGTAATCTTACACTGCCAAACCTGTAACTTGTAAATCTGTTTTACCACCATTTGTTTCAAACTCCAAATGTTTCAAACTCTAAATGTTTCAAACTCTAAAAGTTTCAAACTCCAAATGTTTCAAACTCTAAAATGTTTCAAACTATAAATGTTTGGTGCGTATGTATGTATGTGTGTGTGTATGTGTCAAATACATCAAACAATACTAATTATCTCAATAATTCCCCCGTTGAGCTGGCCATAAGGGTCAGTTCACAATTTAGAGTATTAACATCAAATTTCACATCTCCTCTGTGGGTGTGGCCTGAATAATGTCACCCATCTAATGTAATATGTGCTAATCTTCTATATGTGCTTCAGGTGAGTTTCAAACTCAATCTCTCACACCTGCTCATGTGGTGCTTTACAAACATTGTGTATTAGTTTGTTCTAGCAAGTCTATATGTGTATAACAATCAAAATGATCCTAAACCTTCCCCTTGTACATAAGGCACATCATTTTATCAGTCTAACCATCTCTTGCCTCCGTCCTGAGTCCTATAATGTTTAAGTCCTGTTATCATTGGTTTTCATAACTTCTATAGCGTCTAAATTTAGATGATATTGTCTTATTTAAATCTATTCAATTCTTGATGAATCTCCACAATCCTTCAGGTATTTACTTTAGAATGTCAAATTCTTTCGCTGTTAATTTTAACTTTTCCCTATTACTCATCAATCAACCCCCCCTGAGGTGTTGCCGTTGATACTCAAAGATAACAACATCTGCTCCATCCTGAGTCCTCCAGATTCTTTGCCAGTCAATAGCCCCTTATCTCTGACTATCTTTTATGACTTGGTGTCCTGTTGTCTTTAGTTAATGACCCATTCATGTCTTTCCAAGGAGGACATCGGACGTCACTATTTAACTTATTCCCTCACTTACGTCTACATGCAATACGAGGTTTCCTCATGATAATACAAATAAATAAGTTACTGATATAACTTTTACTATCACTTTACTTACTACCCATTCTACTCCTATGTCCAAAAACATCAGTAGTCACTCATTTACCCACATTATCACTTCCAGGCCTGTGCCTGTATTTGATCCTAAATTTAAAAACACTTCTGTCTTTTCGTCCTGTACTTTCATCTAGTCATGCATTATGGTTACATATTAAGTCCAAAAAGATAATTTTGTCATGTCCAAAAATAAAACAAAACAAAACATGGCTTTGTTTGGTGCACACAAAAAACACAATACCGTAAAAACACAACTTTTGTCTTCTATGTCGGGGACAGGAAGTGTCCTGTCTGTGATCACATTCCCCAAAATATTGGCCATCTATAAAAATCTGAATTCATCTTCATCTCTTATCAAGTTTAATAAAATCTTTATAATTGACTGTTGTCAATCAAACAAAACCCTAAATTTGTTGAAATACAGAGCTCTCAAATACTAAAATTTAAAACCAGCTGGGTTTAATTCCTAATTTCATCAGTTCAGAGCGTCCTCTGAACTGCTTTCTTCCCTTCCTCCTGCCTTGTTGACCCCCCTTATCTCCCCCTCTCTGCCACGTCATCTGAACATGCTGGAAGTCTCCCTCCAAAATCCTCTTATGACTTTTCCTTTGTCTTTTTACAGTTTGGGGTGATAATTTTGGCATTATGTGGTCTCGGTCGTCTGAGAGAAATGCTACTTGCTTTACAGTCACGGTCAATGTCAAGCTTCTAGAGAAAATTCCATATTAGATTCCTCCGGACATAAACGTGGTGTTTAAGATTCACCCGTGACTTCAAATTTTAGATCTCTCAGAATAACGCCTTGTGACCCTTGTATGATTAATTGTGATTCTCACACTCGTTAGTGAATCACTTATTAATCCTCATTCACACATTCACACTTCTCTCTTACTTACTTCGCTCGTGCACAGCGCTTACATTCACACATATGTCCTCAGTAATATTAAACTGCGTATTTCCTCAGTAATATGAAACTGGGTATTTCCTCAGTAATACCTAAACTGCGTATTTCCTCAGTAATATGAAACTGGGTATTTCCTCAGTAATACCTAAACTGCGTATTTCCTCAGTAATATGAAACTGGGTATTTCCTCAGTAATACCTAAACTGCGTATTTCCTCAGTAATATGAAACTGGGTATTTCCTCAGTAATACCTAAACTGCCTTGCTTATGTGAGAAACTTATCTCGTCCATAAGTCTACAATATTTTTCCAGTAAATATCAAACTAATGCATAAAAACGTTTTATGGCTAACTCTTTTTCACACACAAAATTTTTGTCTGACCTTCTTTGTCGCCTGTGTTCTCCTGCTGCTTCGAAACGACGCGCTCTCCTCGCGGAGACTGAGGTGCGATGGGCGGCCACGGGAAAAGTGGACTTCTTTCAGCTGTGCACAGACTTCACCGATTCACCCGTCAATCTCCGCGAAGGGGCTGCTTGTCGTCCGGCTCGATAGGACCAGAAAATGTCATGGAATTAGACATACACCCGATGCTATTCCTTAACACATAGAGAACACAATTCAACTTAGAATATGAAACGACACAGAAACATCAGACATTTGTGTGGCATGCATGGGAGAAAACGCGGGGACTGTGTCAGCCAGGCCGTTGTAAGGAGCCTGGCTGACCCTCCTGCGTCTCACCCCCGCGTCTCACCCCGTTTTTTCCCATGCTGGTTGGTTTTATTAGATATTCTGGAATAGGCGGGTCACATTTCTCATTGGTCAGCCTCACATCAAGGCACTTGGTATTTTTCCGTAGAGATCAAGCCTTGGGTAAACATTACCCAGACTCGTCTGGGTTATCACCCCCCCCTAGGGTAAACATCCTTTGGCCCATCTTTACGACCCCTTCACAAATCCAGTTTGTCACACACCCGTTCTTCTCTTAGACTAATGATGCAGATAAAATATCACTATTATGCAGATAAAATACATCACAGAAATATAATCATATATTCACATTTTATCACAGTTTTCTGCTGCGTTTTGCGGCATACCAAACGAAGCTCAGTAATTCACCGTTGATGATTGCGTAGTTTGGGATTCAAATTGTAGTTTGTCCTGACAAATTGCAAGATTGTGCTGAACGCAGACCTGAGCAGGGAGAAAGAGAGAGAGCCTCAGTGACCCGCGACTTTTCATTTATGTTGTTGTTGTTGTTTTATGGCGGTTGGCATCCGAGTGTTGCATTACCGCCAGACTTTATTCCTCAGACGTTTCGTAGTCCTCAGACTCTGTCGCAGTCCGTAAAAGTACTCCTCCCATTGCTTTGGCGTTACAAAGCCCATGAGGTCATGATGTGTTCTTGTGACTAGAATAGTTGTTGTGTCAGAGACCAACCGGCTTTATTCCAGGGAGACTCTTCTTCACCTTCCTCGCCCTCTTTGACGTTCGGTGCTTTGGAAGTACAAAGCCCATGAGATCATGGGACGTCTTTGTTGTTATGTTCAGGGGGTCAAAAATACCCGAGTTGTGGCAGAAAGAATAAAGTCTAAAGAATAAAGTCAAAAGAATTAAGTCTAAAGAATAAAGTCAAAAGAATTAAGTCTAAAGAATTAAGTCTAAAGAATAAAGCCTAAAGAATAAGGGTGTGTCTACAGAGCCGCGAAACTACCATGTTATTTTGTGCCGCGGCTCCTGAAACTGCTGGGCTATTTGACCGCACCGGGTTAGGTCTTGGGGTTAGGTCAGGGTTAGAGTCAGGGTTAAGGTTAGGGTTAGAGTCAGGGTTAAGGTTAGGGTTAGGGTTATGGTTAGGGTTAGGGTTAAGGTTAGGGTTAGAGTCAGGGTTAAGGTTAGGGTTAGGGTTAGGGTTAGGGTTATGGTTAGGGTTAGGGTTAGGGTCAGCCATGAGGCTATATAGCCGTGCCGCGGCTCCACAGCCAAAGGATAAAGCCTAAAGAATAAAGTCTAAAGAATAATAATTCTAATGCCCCATTCATTTAAATGGGGAGAAAGTACTAATACTTGTACAAGTTGTTCAAATGTCAAAAGTATTAGCACACGTAATACTGTGAAAGCGATCGTAATGAGGTATAAATTGTTGAAATCGGTTAAAGCGAAAGGAGTTGAAACGGGCGAAATGGAAAATATAATAATAAAAAACAGTAGAACATAGTGTCTGCGTCATTACGCAGACACTCAATAAGTAACTTCTGATCCTTCATTACCATCCATACTATTGGCATTGTACTACACTTGCTTCTGCATACTAAAACCTGTTAAGGTGCAAAGGCTTGAAGGTAGGAGGGCTCCCCCAAGAAAAGACCTCATTCTCGGGCCGTGTCTGTCGATATTACTGCCACAAATCAGAGCCTCCCACACCAGGTGAGAGCAGTGCAAACATACACAGTCAGTGAAAGTTTTATTACCAAGCCCTGGCCTCATAAAGCCCCCACGCTTCTCTTTAGACCAGTCCACAGTTTATTTAGTGCGTGCATAATCCCCCTATTTGTGTATTTCCCTTTGTAGTGTGTGTGGCAGGGCTACAGATCGGCCTGTTAGCTCAGTTGGGAAAACAGATTGCACTCGATCTGGACTATGGCTCAGAGAAAGCGGAGCAAAAAATGTGAATGAAAAGCAATAACTGCGATCCAGCCATGCATTAATGTGTGACCTTCAAATGGCAGTAGTTGGAGGATGAAATCTGCATGTGCAAAATGAAAAGTTGCTAGTTCGTCTCGTCTCTGAGCTGTTTTTGATTTGAGGATTTCTCGGCGAAGATATTAACAGAGAAACAAAAAGTACAAGCAAACAATGAAAATGACAGAGCGTTTGCAGACCAACCCAAAGGATATGTGAATATGTGTGGATATGGGCAGGTGGTGACTGTGCCTCTATCATTCTGAAACAGCTGTGGCTACAGAAGCATACCATCACCAGGTGTGGAGTGAAGAATAAAGCAATATTGTTTATCCTCGCACAATAGCACTGAATTGTGTACAATTATGCCGTTTGTAGTAAAGAACATATACTGCAACACTTTTCTGTTACTGACTCCTTGTGCTTGGAGATCCTAGAACTATCCTAATGGCTATCATTGTGGTATGAGCTCCTTTAGGTGGTGCATGAAATCCTCTTCAGTTCAAATAATTGCTAAATCCCCAAAGTATTTAGTTGTAAATGTAAACTTTAAATGCCAAACTTTTTGCACCATACCTTATTTTCTAACCAGTGTGACAGGGAACACCAATGTGCCTTGAGGGATGTCCAAAATCTCCAATTTGTTAAACAGTCGTTTTATATATTTTTGGGCAGTTTAAAGTGTAAAATCCAAAGCGCCAGACACAGTGATAGATATTAGTTACATTTCGTTTAATGATTGGTGTCTCTTGATAACATATTTGTGAATAGTGTGCCGTTACAGCTAGTCAACAAAAAGTAGAGTACCATTTTTGTTTTGTAAAAGTAGCTCTGGGGTAAAGGTTGGAAACCCCTGGTGTAGTTACATTTTAGACACAGTTTATACCGGTTTAGAGTCCAGTTTTAGACCATAGATCTGATGGAACTCTATGGATTATTTTGATACTGGTGTAGAATACCCATCACTGTTCATCAATTATCTTCTGTATTTCAATTAATACATGTTTGAAATCAGCATTACAAATCGTGTCTCTTGCCTATGAATAGGATGAGACTATGGCAGACAGTGAAAGTCCTGTTTCGTCTGTAATGATGGAGATGTGATCAGCTGGTTAAGCCTCTCCGCAGTAATGACGGCTCAGCCCACAAGCAGCTCATGACGGATCAAACCAGGATCCTGCCTTAAACCTGGGATGCACACTTGAAAGCGCTTAGTCATCTTCACCCATCTGTTATTGATTCAGAAGACTTGCTTTTACTCTGACTGCACACAAGTCCGTCTGCAAAGGCTGGAGGGAAGGAGACGTCTGAGGAGCGTGACTGGAGCGGCCTGTCCAGCGCTTTCCCACCTGGACTTCTAATGTGGTGGTCAGGAGGTCAGATCGAGGAGGGCACAGAGAGGTTCAGCTCTAGAACATGAAAATTATAGACATCAAGGGTAGAGTATCATTTGCTTTAAAAGCCCCTGAGTACATTGTTGTTATTTGATGATCAAAATGGTTTATTTCTCAGTAGTGTACTGTAATGGTGCTCTCCTGTTTTTTAATGTTTCTCCTGTTTTTTCAATAAATGGCTATATTGTCAATGATATAAAATACTGTTTAGAAAGTATCAATACCCAGATATTAATGGGCTCTCTGCACAGCAGCGTGTTTGCTTCTCACCACTAATGATACCTTTTATTAGAACATAGAATAGGCCTATAAAGAAATAACCAATTCAAATTTAAAGTTTACCTGATGTTTTTTATTCATAGCTTACTTCAGTTTATTTTGATTCCCTTTAGCAACACAGAAGTGTCCGCCAGGGAAGTAATACTAACCATATAATAATGTTGGAAACAGAAATATTAGTGGCCTGGTCTATGCTTTGGGCATGTAATCCTTCCCCTTGTGCTGATATCACTGATCTCAGCCTGAAACATACTCTGCTTAAGGCCCTTATAGGAACCACTCAAAGACTTTCCGGTGCAATGTAACTGAATTTTCAAATAAAGTAAAGACACACACAAGGCAAACATAAGAACTAACATTGTTTTGCCTTAATGCACTCTTACTTTCTCCTCTCCAACTGGTTATTGTCAACAGATTGTCAAACAGCATCATGAACACAGTTTGTGCAAATTAAACAGCTGCCATGTTGTTCTTATTCACAATAACTGAATCAGAGCATGTGAAAATAAGATATGTCAGTCCTCAACAAAAGGGCCATATTTAGCTGGATAGATAATTTCCCTCCAACAATATTCATGTTTAAAACCCATAAAGCTGCTTAACCCTACTTTTCTTTTCACGCAAAACAATGTGGAGCCTGAGCCAAGGGCCATGAAGATGCTTAGCTTGTTCTGGACATTACTGGAGCTCCAGTCCATTCTTTGAATTGATTTGGCTAAGTGGCCATTTATTTTAATTAGCTAATGAATAGACGGACTGGACTGGATGAATGCAGGGTCATTTGACTTCAGCGGTGGAGTGTAGGGGAGAACAGCTGCAGTGAATCACAGTGCAGTGGTTATATCTGACACAAAGGGTTGACTCAAATATGTTACACCTGTGCTCCTCTTTTACTTTTACAATTATTATCAAGCCCCTTTTTCAAAATATTATTCAAATGTTTTTTCTCTAACAATTGCACCTTTTTAGCCCATCAATTACATCATGGAATGTTCTGTTCTGTTCTAATACTACAGTGTCACTCTTCCTTATGTGCTGGGAAGTATTCAGATTACTTTACAGCAGCAGGAGCACAACCTGAAGATTCTTGGACTGTCATTTGGAGCAGAGGGGCCCTTCCAAGGGGTCTAAGGGGGCCTGCAACCGGGTGCTGAGATGTATTAGAAAAAACAAAATGTACAGCGTTTGGTCCAACAAGGATGTTCTTCAAATGCTGAAGACAAACTCAACTCTGTAAACTTCACCCTTTTATTTGGTATAAGGTCATTCTGTTTTTCAAAGCTTTGCACCGTATTTTCCGGACTATAAGTCGCGCCGGAGTATAAGTCACGCCAGCCAAAAAATGTATAATAGACGGACACACTGGAGTATGAAATGCATTTGCAAGTGTGATAATAACAAATAATATCACATGTAAGTTGCTCCAGAGTATATAAGTATAAATATAAGTATACGTTGCATCACAGCCAAAACCATGAAACCACGACTTATAGTCCGGAAAATACGGTATGTTGTTATTCATCATTTGCCATTATGATCCAGTTCGATTGAGTGTTTGTAATTCAAAGCAACCATCACATCCACAACAGTTGATAGTGCACATTATTATTGCAGAGTTCTGTTAGCTTTTGGACGACCCAGCCACATTTTCATCCCATCAACAGAAGGTATTTGAAAGAATAAAAACAACCTATAAAACCTATAAAACTTACTTTCATAAAAACTAATGAGTTTGCTTTCCTTTTGGTATATTTCATAACCGGCCCTGGAAGCAGATGGTTCAGTCCGACTTGGCACAAAGAACAAAGGGGTTTGAGCAGCGCTTTCGAAAATAATCATCTGAAACGTTCTGAAATACTGTTGTTTCTGATGGCTCGGTTAACTTTGAGTCAAGCTAAACAGAGCACAGATAATTACCGGTGAAGCATGCGGCTAAACTGGCCATGGCTTCATACGGAAGAGAGAAGAGGAGATGTAGACGGAGAGCCAACAGAGGGATGGGGAGAAAGCGTAGAGCAGATGGTTTGTGTGTTGTTGCCGCGGGCTCTCCATACTCAGAAGTCACTACAAGCAAGGAAGGCACAGGGAGACAGAAGGGTATGATGGGAGACTGAATTAACCACACATCTGCATCTCCCCTCCTCTACAGGCCAAGGAGACGTGCGAGGAGAGGAGAGACGAGGGCGCTTTGACAGACTTCACCATCCCTCGGCAGCACGTAGCAATCACAGTTGACACTATGCATCAATCAACACTTCATGCCCTTTGCTCAAGCGCTCCGGAGTCGCTTTCCTCTGTCAAATAGGTGTTCAGTACTATGTGGTGGAGTAAGTTAGGAAAGATTTGACAATGTTGACGGTGTTGACTTGCGGTTACAGGCAGAGAATTGATTGCAAATATCACATTTTAGGTTTATCCATGCTGTTTAGGCTGAAAGTTAAGTTAAGATAAAGTTGCAGGTTGTGTTTTTCTGTTTATTTGATTCTTTGTCATTGTTAGAAAATATTATTCAATAAAGTCTGAAGAGTTTGAATACAACTCTTTGGTATGATGGATTGGTGAAAGTCTGGGCCTGGAGTAAAGATTGCTTTAGGTGCAGAATGTATGGATCTTTTGTTGGGCTGAAAACCCATTTTGATTCTTTTGGAAAGAAACAATAGGTTGAACTTATCAGTCAAATCCTCTGTGCAAAAAGAAAAGAGGTCTTGTTTATGCGTCTTGTTTTTTTACAAATAAATGGACCCTTACCATTTGTATTTGCAACCGCAACAAGCTGCTTTTAAACTTGCTGTATCCGGTCTTTGTTTTGCGGTTTTGAATGGTTGCTCCATATCTCTTTGACATTTGATTTATAGAGGGCTTTTTTGGACACACAAAGACGCTTTACTTTGCATTATTCATTCCCTCTACACTTGGTGATGGTAAGTTATTGTAGCCACAGTTTCCCTGGGGTAAACTGAATGAAGTATGGCTGCGGATCTGCGCCTTCAGATCCTCCAACCACAACCACTATCACTCACATATAGGGCTGGTGAATTGGTAATGCCAGTATGCACTGATTGGTAATCGATTTGCCAGCCTTCTGATTGGTGCAGTCCTTTATACTAAGTACTAAAAGTCTATCGACAGTTTGTCTCGTTGTTGGGTCCCAGACTCTGGAATAGTCCACCTCAGGCCATTAGAACAGCCCAATCTTTAATTAAAAAAAAAAATCTGTGTTAAAAACGTTTTTACTTTTTTCTTAAAACAGGCTCTTAACACAAGATTATTTTACCTTGTTTGTTTTACATGTCTTGTATGTTTTATTGCATTTTATATTGCCTTTGTACGGCACTTGGGGCCATTATGGTGTTTTTAAATGTGCTTTATAAATACAACTTTACTTACTTACTTAATAATTTGCTGTATACCACAATTGTGTAGGTCACTTTCATTATTTCACTAATGTTTTGTGGCTCAGTAGATTCAGCATTAATTCAGAATAAGTAGCATTTCGATCCCTGCTCCACTGATGCATACTGTTATTGTGTCCTTGTACAAGACATAAGCCTCTTTCTGAATGTGGTCCATGGGTGAGAGATTGGTCAGTCTATCCCAGGACTGTGTGCACCCAAAAGTCTCAATCTCCTCAGTGTCTCCTCTGCTAATGCTGCACACACACCTATGAGCTGTCCGGCTAAATGAAAAGTAAAAGATGGATGAGTTCTAGTCCGGCCTCACTGCTGCCATCTGCTTCCACATCAGAGTGAGCCGAGCATTTGCGGTTCATTGAGCTCGGAGTCCGTCACACTGCACCTCCTCCACCTCCTCCACCTCCTCCTCCACCTCCTCCACCTACCTGGATGGACTCTAGATGGAGGGGCCACAGCCACAGCTCCAACTTGGAATTAGTAGATTCAAGTCGATTCCAATGCATTTACAGTACATAATTATCTTGATATTTCTTTCAATATTTGTAATTGTGAAATGTACTCAAGATCACAGTATTTGTCCCATAAATCAAGAATACTTTGGAGAATATAATGTAATTTTCAACACAACATAATAGTCACATGTGGACTTATACTAGCTCTGTTTAAGTAAAGGTCAAAGTATACGTTGTTATGGAGATTATTCGATACTTTTGACAACTCAAAAATATTCTCTCTCCAACATTGTAACATGAGCTTAAAGAGCCCTTCACATTTCACAGTCTTCCTTGCTACATTATACAGTCCATATAGAACGCAAAATTGACTTCCTTCAACCAGTACTGCTCAAATTACCTTTGGCGGTTACATTTTGAGTATGTATTATCGGCTTGCCTGGCTCCATCTCTGCCGACGAATTTCTACTTAGAAGCTGAAACAAAATCAATCTACTTTGTCTCTGTCCCTATTGAGAATCCTGGAGCGTTGCACTGCCGTTCAGTCAATTTTCCCTGGGCGAGCGGCCTGCACATGTGCCCTCTCTCCGTCTCAGCCCTGTGAGTCGTGCCTCACAGGGCTGAGAAATCTCATCACATCAAACCGTTCACAGCAGACATTATTGCTATCCATTGCTTCAGTTTATCGTTTGCTTTGAGTTTGTGGCAGGTGACTAAAATCATATGCGTATACTTTGGGCTGCAGAAGGGTGAATTTAGAGTGTGTTAAGTATATTTTGTTATTTTGCTGTAGACAAAATGGTGACTTGGTTGTTACGATGAGAATAGATGGTTCACAGAAGTGCTACTGAAGGCCAACTGTGGGCAGATGCTTGATTCGCACAAGATTTATGAGAGCACATAGTCACTCAAATCCATCTTGTACCGCCCCAAGCAATAGTGAGCTCTGGGAGGGCTCAGACCAATGGAGTGGCGGCAGAACACGGACCGGTTATGAGCATGAAATAGGTCCAAGGAAGAAGCAGCCTTTTACCAATATTAGGATTTAGTTTACATTCTTCATTGCAAGAAACTGTCTGTCTAGGTGTAAAGTGCAGATTCAAGAACATGTCAAGTCGATATTCATCATGCAGCGCAATCAAGGTATTAGGGGTTGTATCAAAAATCAGAGACTAATCTATACTAAAACTGGTATCGACAATAGATAATAATTTGAACAAGTATTGATACAAGTGTGACCTTTCCTGAACGGCTTCAGAATTATCTCGCGCTTTGTCGGAGCTAGAATAAAACCACATTGTAACAAAAAGAAGTTTGAATATTAGTCTAGTCTTAAAAAAAAGAAAGAAATTATTATTTTGGGTATTGAATGGAGTATCGAACCTGTTCGTTATTATTAAAATTGTGTTGGGCATTTTAGTATGATGACAAAACTACAAGGTTGAATTGTTTTATATAAAGCCTAAAACAAGAAGTTAACCTTGCAGAAGTCTATTTGTAACCAACCCACTATTCTGCTTATTCCATGAAGAGTTGAGTTGAAAAAGAGAAAGATCGAAAAAAATAATCTTATTTTACAAAAATGTTTCTGCTAATTAAATTGAATTGGAGGTGGGAAATAAATTAAAACGTAGAGATTATCGTGAATGTTGCTTTGAAAATAATGCGCAGTGTAAATATGTAGTATAAATAGTTTATCGTTGAAAATGCTATATAAGAGCTGATAAAAAAAAACAAAATTGAATATAAAAATATATGTTGTACATTGTCAATTAAGGATGAAAGGATGATATTTCTGCATTTGTCTGATAACTAAACCTTAACCAACACGTTTAACGACATAATATCAGGATACTCTCAAAAAATATTGCCCACCCATAATTTGAATAACATTAATATCAATTTCGCTTACTCTTGACTTGAGTTCATTTCACTGTAACGCTCTGAGGTAAAAAAACATGAGCACAGTAGTAGAGCTCGAGTTGGAGTTGATTGTGATGTGATGTGGCCCTGTCCGTAGTACACTGTCGTTTCTCCGCTGGCTCCCACACTCACACTTTTACCTGTACGAGTGCTGCTGTGTTGTCCGTGTGTCCACCTCCGCCTTGTCTCATCGTCGGGACAACAGTAAGGTTATCACTGGAGTGTCATGCCCAAAAGCACGCCGACAGCTTTGCCCTTTCACTACGACACATCAGCTCTAATTAGAGACCATGAGTAAGTCTCTGGACTCGAGTGTGCCAGCTTCATTGTGGAACAGCTGCGACTTCAACAACATGTTTTATTTCCTCATGTTTCAATGGGTCTTTTAGGATCTGACAGCTGCAGTCAGTTAGTGAGCGGGTTCATTTGTAATTTAATCAAATGAGTGGGCCAATTTTTACAAGTATGCTTTTTTGTTATGGCACGGTGACACTTTTTCACCAATCTTCTCATCGCTCTCTTTGCTTCTCTTTGAATGAGCGTGTTTACAGTATGTGGTGTGGGATATGTGCACATGCTGGGCTTACGCTTCAGAGGGTTCAAGGCATTTTCAAAAAGAAGTGTTGACACTGCTCAAGGATGTACAAATGTAGTGGGACTCTCTACAGCATTTCAAGTAGAATCATTTTAAAGCAATATCACCTTTTATAGACCAGACACGGAGAATCTGCGTTCCAGGTCTATGGGGCAACGGTCTGGAAAAGCCTCCCTGAAGTTGAAGTTGAAGAAGCCACCCCGGCTGTGTTTAAATCCAAGCTCAAAACTGTTTTGTTTAGCCGCGCCTATGACTGACATCATTTTACCTGTTTTTTAATATTTTAAAATACTACATTATTTTTATTCTTGACTTTACTCTGATGTACATTGTTTTACATTTGTATAAACTGCATTGTGTTTTTATTTTTTTTTAAATGTGTTTTAAACACTGTAAAGCACTTTGAATTGCAGTTTGTATGAATTGTGCTTTATAAATACATTTTATTTGATTTATGTACAGTATGGGTGATATTCATATGAATTCACTATAGATTCAGTGATTTGAGCAGCTACACTTACTATGGTTTAATGAAGTCCTTTCTATGTAGAATATGAACTGCAATTTGCAGAAAGTGACAGCTCTAATATAATCCTGAGGCAGTTTTCTGACTTGTAGTAATGAGTAGTGCGACAGCAGTGGCTCAAGTGCAGACGGTTGTTGTGCCCTTAGGCAAGACACTTCACCCACCTTTCCTTTGTGCGAATGTGGCACGGATTAATCAGTCAATGGTGTCTTAGTCAACCAAAATGTTTATTAGACAACTCATCATTTTACTGAGATTATAAAAAATTAGGAGATTATTCTACCCTTTATATATGCAAATACCTAGTACTTTTAGTTATGTAGTTATGAGCTTGTCGTCTCATGAGTGCAATTTAGGTCAGATATTTGGTCAGATTATAGAGATACTTTTCACCAGCACCACACCATAGCCCAAATCAATCTATTCATTAATTAATTAATGCACAGTCCATGTATTTCTAGACTAATGCGTTTGACTTATTCAATTAATTATTCCGCCCATTGTCTATTCTTACTGTATTGTGTCCTTTCTCCACATTTTGTCTGATAGCAGCGCATACCTCACAGCAAATGACTATCTTCCCTTCACGAACACTGAATATTTCCGACTGCAGTGTGGATTTTAACTTTTCCAGGTGAACAGACTGTTGGGAACGCTCGCACATGCTCCAAAAAAAGAGCATTATTGAACTCGACTTTACAGAAGCTACCTTGTCTCAGCGTGGTACCGGCTCAGATGAAATAAAGAAAATTGCTGATGTGGAGGAACAGAAGATTAAAAGGAAGGGAGAGACAGGAAGAGCCTGACAAAACCTGTTCTGCTTTTCTGTACGAATCTGCAGCAAAATGGAGGATATAGAAAGGTGTAAAGCTGCGGTCAGAAGTCATCCGGCCGTTTGCAGAAAAGTTCATTCCATGTGGTAGTAACTATAAATTAGACGTTCTCTCAAATGAAGACAGCACTTTTGGGAGACACATTGTGACCTTATGTGGAAAGGAAAGCACTCCTTGAGCAAGAGCATAAAGGCATTCTGACCCTGAGAGTTCTGACAATAACGTGCCATCGATATTGCATAAACGAAGATGGTTGTGTGATATCCAATGAGTTAGACATAGGAAGGGAGATATATACAGTCAGTATGATAAAAAGCAATAATGCAGAGTGGGCTTTTACTTGTGATGAGCTGAACAACAGGTGGTCTACTCCCCTCAGGCCAGAACCTCCCGCCATAAGAACTGTTTTAACATGTCACTTTAATAACTACTATACAACCATTCATTGCACTGCTCATTTATGCACAATTGATAACTAGAACAAGTATTTTATTTGTAAATTCTAACTTTTATGCATGATGATTTTGATATATTTTGCTACTATCATTATTCATTGTTGTGTGTTGCACCTTAATGCCAAAGCAATTTCCTTTTCTGTGATTTTATTGCTCATTGATCACTGTAAGTATTGAATTACTAATATGTCTTATTTAGGGTATTGAGATTTTTATTTTTGGACTGAGGAACTCAAGGTCAGCTGCTTGTCTCCATGGGAATTATTCTGCTCTATCCGGGACACAATAAATGGATTCCTTTGATTTGATCACAATTACGTAAATGTATTGTTCTGTGGCCTTTAAGTCGTCTGCTTCTTCTGAAACGTCACACCTTACTGGGATTGGTTCAATCCACTCACTCAGAGTCTTACAGAGTCTAATGGAGAAATGGGTGGGAAAAGGAGTGCGTTTTTGACAATATCACCAAAATACCAGATTGTCAAGAGGATGAGATCACAATTCGATCCCTGAGCCCAACAAAGAAACAACAAAGGACTGGACCTTCTAAAAGTGGAAATAATAACTTCCGTACTTAATTTGAGAATGAACAAATTTGACAGCGACTGCACTAAATGGGATGTTCTACCTGTGTTTGTTTATTGTCTCAGTGTTGTTTGGTTTGGTTTGGTTTGGTATAAAAAGTGTAAGAAAAAAAGTCAAATGAAATTAACTAGAATCTTCCACATTATAGCATTCAATTGATGTATCTCCATGGAGACAAGCAAGCCATCAAATTATAAGTCAGATCTGTGGAGAAGTGAATCGCATGTTGAAGAAGGTATTCATGAGCAATAAAAACAACTGTGATGAATTCAATGCAAGATGAATGAAGTTCAATGCCATACTGTGGAACATTTTAAGCAGAGCAATACCATCATTTAATCTCGAGCATAAAGTGTTCTGGTTTCTTGACTGCATGACTATTATCCCGCCGAAGGCCCAAAGTGGCTGGCACTGACACCTAAAGTATTCTTAGAGTGAAGTGTCACTTTTTGCTGCTGAAAAACAACTTCTCGCTCTGACATTTGGGAACGGCTTGTTTCACGTCACCACCACCAACCGAGTTTATTTGCATTTGTGCTAATTTATGCAAATGTTGGATATATTTGTGCCTGTTTCTCTTGAAACACAGCATTGTGATAATAATGTGTACAGCTGCTGTGGACATGTAGTATGTTCTGGTCAGTGGGTGAATGTACTCACTGTACAGTATTCTGCAGCTGTAACTGAAGTTAATCACTGTGAACACATTCTAAAGCTGTTTTTTTGTTTGGTTTTCCTAAAGTTGTTTCCATGTTTTTTTGCCCGTCTTTATCCTGGGATGGTGCAGCCAGGGAAATGTATTTTACCACTCCAGATGTTAGCGCGCTGCATAGTAAATGTGGCTGTGCAGAGCTAGCTGGCGTGCTAGCTAGTCTCATCCGATGAATTAATAATGTGCATGTGTGTTGCTATGGCTCTGTTTTCTCATGCAATATGGATGCTGTGGCTCGCTAAGTGCCGAGAGTGGACCTAAAGTGAGCGAGGGACAAACCACAGTAACATTATGTAAATCTGTATTTAGGGAAACATGGATTTCCCTTTTTTTTACATTTGTAAATACTATATTTAAAAGAATGTCTCAAATGGTGTTAAAATGTGCATCAGGTTTAGAATAACTGTGTAATTATTCCAGAAGTATAGATACATTATTTATGAATGAATATATTCCCCAGAGACGTTGATGGGAAGTAACTGTCACTTTCCCTGACAGAGCAGTGCCTCAGTGGTGGAAAGTAACCAAGTACAAAAGTTAAAGTATACAGTACTTAAGTATATTTTTTACTTATCTGTATGAAATACATTATACAGTAGATACTTTTACTGTTACTTCACTGTATTTCAGAGCATGCATCTGTATCTTCTACTACACTACATTTTTAACTGCAGTGAAAAGTAAAGATATATTATTTTAGACCTGCTGAAAAGGCTGAGGGCTTCATTTTTAGCACATAATATGGAGACATCTTATCTGCAGTTCCCTTATAGCAAGTACATTTTCACTTAAAAAAAAATAAATACTTGATTAATACTAGATTTTATAACGTGATACTTTTACTTTTACTTGAGAGTGTTTTTTGCCCCTGTATCTGTAACCTCTTTTAAGATGTTTCTTGGCAAATTATGTGTATTTTAATTTTAAGCATAACTAGTTCAAGTCACAATTGCGTCCCAAGGTTCAGGTTAATGTACATTTTATTTGTCCTCTGCATCTGACCCATCCTATGGCGCAGGGGCATCTCCTCAGGGGCAGTGGGCACCACATCACTTAATAGGATTTTACCTATGGTGAAACATCACAATTTTATTGTGACTTCACAATTGTTGGCACCAAACAACAATGAAAGCCTTAAGATGCCCTTCCTCACAAGCGTCAAGTTATAAATAAAAAAAGACATAACATGGACATAAACCACTTTGAATTATCATGCTCATTGATTAACCAAATCATCTTGACATCTCTGCTTGCATCAACTGAAGCATCTAGCCTGCTCCTGTCATTATTGGATACAAATAATACAAATAATGCAAATAATTTAGTTTTTCTTCATGTCTTTGTGTCTGTACTTGGAATAATAATATATATCCTAAAGTCTGGGTGCACGGTGGTAAAGGCGGCCTAAGGCCCGAAGTCACTGGGATAGGCTCCAGTCACCCGCGACCCCAAGCGGTAGAAAATGGATGGATGGATCCTAAAGTCTACATTTGCTCTTGTAGTTGATGAACAGTGAGTGACAGAGCAGCTCCTCTACATTAAAATGAATGTATTGCTTCCTCCTCAGATGCCCCCTGCTGCGTGTTCCCTGGGATACAGACTGTATCTATAGTAGTTACCTCACCTACCTTGCCAACGTAGGATGTGTCAGTGAGGCATAGATTGACAAACACGCTTGACAGCCAGGCTTCGATCAGTTTGCCCAGAGCAGTTGTGGCTACAAGTTGTTTCGGCAGTAGTAGTATTAGTAGCAGCAGTAGTAGTATTAGTAGCAGCAGTAGTATTAGTAGCAGTAGTAGTATTAGTAGCAGCAGTAGTAGCAGTAGCAGCAGTTGTATTAGTAGCAGCAGTAGTATTAGTAGCAGCAGTAGCAGTAGTAGTATTAGTAGCAGCAGTAGTATTAGTAGCAGCAGTAGTATTAGTAGCAGCAGTAGTATTAGTAGCAGTAGTAGTATTAGTAGCAGCAGTAGTAGCAGTAGCAGCAGTAGTATTAGTAGCAGCAGTAGTATTAGTAGCAGCAGTAGTAGCAGTAGCAGCAGTAGTATTAGTAGCAGTAGTAGTATTAGTAGCAGCAGTAGTAGCAGTAGCAGCAGTAGTATTAGTAGCAGTAGTAGTATTAGTAGCAGTAGTAGTATTAGTAGCAGCAGTAGTATTAGTAGCAGCAGTAGTATTAGTAGCAGTAGTAGTATTAGTAGCAGCAGTAGTAGCAGTAGCAGCAGTAGTATTAGTAGCAGCAGTAGTAGCAGTAGCAGCAGTAGTATTAGTAGCAGTAGTAGTATTAGTAGCAGTAGTAGTATTAGTAGCAGCAGTAGTAGCACTAGCAGCAGTAGTATTAGTAGCAGCAGTAGTAGTAGTAGCAGCAGTAGTAGCAGTAGCAGCAGTAGTATTAGTAGCAGCAGTAGTAGCAGTAGCAGTAGTAGTATTAGTAGCAGCAGTAGCAGTAGTAGTATTAGTAGCAGCAGTAGTATTAGTAGCAGCAGTAGTATTAGTAGCAGCAGTAGTATTAGTAGCAGTAGTAGTATTAGTAGCAGCAGTAGTAGCAGTAGCAGCAGTAGTATTAGTAGCAGCAGTAGTAGCAGTAGCAGCAGTAGTAGCAGTAGCAGCAGTAGTATTAGTAGCAGCAGTAGTAGCAGTAGCAGCAGTAGTATTAGTAGCAGTAGTAGTATTAGTAGCAGCAGTAGTAGCAGTAGCAGCAGTAGTATTAGTAGCAGTAGTAGTATTAGTAGCAGTAGTAGTATTAGTAGCAGCAGTAGTATTAGTAGCAGCAGTAGTATTAGTAGCAGTAGTAGTATTAGTAGCAGCAGTAGTAGCAGTAGTAGCAGTAGTATTAGTAGCAGCAGTAGTAGCAGTAGCAGCAGTAGTATTAGTAGCAGTAGTAGTATTAGTAGCAGTAGTAGTATTAGTAGCAGCAGTAGTAGCAGTAGCAGCAGTAGTATTAGTAGCAGCAGTAGTAGCAGTAGCAGCAGTAGTAGCAGTAGCAGCAGTAGTATTAGTAGCAGCAGTAGTAGCAGTAGTAGTATTAGTAGCAGCAGTAGTAGCAGTAGCAGCAGTAGTATTAGTAGCAGCAGTAGTAGCAGTAGCAGCAGTAGTAGCAGTAGCAGCAGTAGTATTAGTAGCAGCAGTAGTAGCAGTAGCAGCAGTAGTATTAGTAGCAGTAGTAGTATTAGTAGCAGTAGTAGTATTAGTAGCAGCAGTAGTAGCAGTAGCAGTAGTAGTATTAGTAGCAGTAGTAGTATTAGTAGCAGCAGTAGTAGCAGTAGCAGTAGTAGTATTAGTAGCAGTAGTAGTATTAGTAGCAGTAGTAGTATTAGTAGCAGCAGTAGTATTAGTAGCAGCAGTAGTATTAGTAGCAGCAGTAGTATTAGTAGCAGTAGTAGTATTAGTAGCAGTAGTAGTATTAGTAGCAGCAGTAGTAGCAGTAGCAGTAGTAGTATTAGTAGCAGTAGTAGTATTAGTAGCAGCAGTAGTAGCAGTAACAGTAGTAGTATTAGTAGCAGTAGTAGTATTAGTAGCAGCAGTAGTAGCAGTAGCAGTAGTAGTATTAGTAGCAGTAGTAGTATTAGTAGCAGCAGTAGTATTAGTAGCAGCAGTAGTATTAGTAGCAGTAGTAGTATTAGTAGCAGTAGTAGTATTAGTAGCAGTAGTAGTATTAGTAGCAGCAGTAGTATTAGTAGCAGCAGTAGTATTAGTAGCAGCAGTAGTATTAGTAGCAGTAGTAGTATTAGTAGCAGCAGTAGTATTAGTAGCAGTAGTAGTATTAGTAGCAGTAGTAGTATTAGTAGCAGCAGTAGTAGCAGTAGCAGTAGTAGTATTAGTAGCAGTAGTAGTATTAGTAGCAGCAGTAGTAGCAGTAACAGTAGCAACACAGAAGTGACCTGTTATATTTAAATGTTTTTAAGTGTCTGTCTTTGTGAAGTAAATGCACAGCAGAATGTTTTCCTTCCTGGAGTTACAAAGAGTAGGACCTCTTCACTCGTTTTGAGTGTTCTATTATCTTATTACACTTGAGTGATATTACATTACTGTGATTCAGTGAGTGCCAGACATACGTTTGGGCCCAGGGCTGGTTGAACAGAATTTAGTTTAGCAATAACAAATATACAAGTATATATTGTAAATGGATGAATGATTCCTTGATGTAACATGCTTGAGTCCCAAATGAAGACAAGAAATGTGACACTTTCTATATTTTAAGTATTTATTTACAATATGTAATCTTTCTCCACTATCTACCTTGACTGGAATGTTCCACAGCATGGCATCATGAGTTTTCAGGTTTTTGTTTTGTTCTTTGTTCTTTGCAATTAAAATACAATTAAATAAATAAATGCAACTGTAAACTTTGGAAATGTCCACGTAAAGCAACTACATCTGCATGAAGACAAGCAGGTGGCGTCCTCTCCAATATGTTATCTGTTACATGATACAAATACGGACCATTACAGGAGTTACTCTACCCCACTTACACTCTTTAAATTCATGCCTTTCTTTGGACTGTCAAGTATGAAATTGAGAAAGCGAATGGCACGTGTCCACATCGTCATCACATTGTTCCCTCGGCCCATGACGTGACTCGACGCGTATGAAAAGAAGCTGCAATGCGTTTCTGTGTGAGCGTTTTCCTTTCGTGATCCTGAGTCCTGTGGAGATCATGACAGAATGTGGACGTTCTGACAGTCTAATGAGGAGCTCGGGAGATTAACACATAAATGTAATGAGAGCCAGCAACACGCGGAGAAGACATGGTGGGGGACAATATTGAACACCCTGTTAGTATTTTACACATCAGTCTGCTGTTAGCAATATCCGTTGTCTTTATTTATTTATACATTGAAAAGCATACATTCCTATATTTAACGTGTTCATCTGTTTGTTTAAAAAGTGGCTAATACACGTCTAGTAATTGATTGTACGTGTTATTCAAACTGCGGAGTACTAATACAAGGGTTTCTAAGGAAAAACGGCAAACACAAAATTACAATACTAAATTATATTCTGGCAGCAGTATAATCACAGTGTTTGGATTTACTACTCAAACAAATTCCCTCAATGAGGTCTTTACTTAATGTGTTTGTTATTGTGGCTTATTGAGGATAAGAAATTTGAGAATAGTAATGATAGTTTTATTATTTTTGGTTAGTATAATGTCAAAACAAATGATGACAATCTCATCTAAAGCTTTGAGTTGATATTTGCATTTGCAATAATGGGTTTTCATATCCAAGTAGCTAGAATAAGTACATTTTCTCTTATAAATTATGTTGTTATATGTACAATCAGTTTTCAAAAAGGAGGGATTTTGCTAAATGAACCAAAATTATTATATTATTATTATTATATGGTGGTAGAGATTTAGCACAATAATAAATTAAAGGTGGTGCAGTGATTGCATAACACTAATCCTTTTTGTTATTCTTAATACATTTTGCATTTTGATGTAATGCATATTTTTGTTTTTTTTACATCATGTGAGGAATAATATTTTGAAGCAGACCTAATAGAAATTGTATAAATATTGTAATCAGTTTTTTAAAGAATTTAATTATTTCTCTGCAAGAATTTCCAACAATAAAAGAATCCATTCCGTAGCTCTTTCCAAGTTGCCTGGTAACATCTTCCATACAGAGATATCATGCCATGTCTATAATTGGCCAACTTCCGTGCTAAACATTTTACTTTCACACCTTGTTTCCTCTCTTTGCCAACTCCATTCTCCCCAGTTCTCAAAGCAATAAGATAAATTCTTTCTGATCTGTGCCGCACATTAGCACATGCACAGGGAACTTCACAGAGCCAATTCTACATTAATATATGTATTGCTTACGGGCTACAAGCAAAAGCACCATAGATGGCGGGTCAAGAAGAAAATCGAGTTGGTTTCTTTCTACTTTGTTTGATGTTTCTGTGCCTTTCACTTCGACCATTTGCACACAGCTCGGATCAGCCAACACACGCACTTTGGCATTTCTCCTCATTAGCATTTGGGTGGCATTTTGCGCATTCATCCCCTTTATTGCACTTTTCCTGGCCTCGCCCCGCAAACTAACCCCCCTCTCTGCGTGCGCGGTAATCGCTTCTAAAAGTAGCATTGAAGTTTTGAAGTCCAAACTTGCTTTTTGATTGAAATGTGCGTCTTTGAATGTTGCCAGTCTGGAAGATAATCGTCTCTCTTCCTCTCTCTCTCTAATGATCTGTTTTCACCGCCGTGGGGGGGAAACCGCATCATGCAGTGGTCTTGCGTTGACAATCGGACATAGATCGGGAAGCGTGACGGCAATTTAACGAGAGGGGCGCGGCCAACGTGCAGGAAGAAAGAGACAACTTTTGGCACGGCGTTGGCCCATATTGGCTAATTAACAGCTCCTTTTTGACACTTACAATGCAGTTTTGTGATCCATTTCTTCATGATAATTGGTATTGGGCAAATGACGTGTCAGGAAATGTATGTTAGAATCCAGGTGGTTTTTGATATACAGAAGCAAGCACAAATTTATGCAGGCATTAGAGCGATGAAGTAGCATGTTTTAGTCGTGAATAACCATTTTAATAGGCCATTAGGTGCCACGGAGAGCACAATGAAAATGTTTGGCAGCGTATTCTTCAGCAATGGCATTTTGGTATTTGCAGATATTTCGTTGTAATATAGATGAAGGAGCAAAATGCGGTAGTGCAGACCTTTGGTAAATAGATAATTATTCTTTCCCACTCAAACACCATCTGTAATGCGTAAATCTAATAAGAAGGAAAGGTCAGGTGCACTGTGGGCAAACATTGCTCTCAGTTAAATAAGGTTGTATTGGTTTCGTCAGTGGCCATTGCTGTTTGTTTGCTTGTTTGTTTTCAGTTTTTACTATTTCCCTGCGTCCCTATAGAAAATCCTTCACATGCTGCACTGGATGCCCTTTATGTCACAGCCAATAAACTACAGTATATTAACTTGGTACTTGGTTGTAAGGAGTTATGCTGTCACTTTTTAACCTATGTCAAAAAGGAAAGATGTGGGAAGAAGTGTAAACTCACTAAATCCCACCTCTTTCCTTAAGTTCAAACTTTAACTAATATTTATCCATCTTACGTTTAAAGAACAGTCCAAGCTTCTCTATTTCTTCTGGATTCAGCATGATTTATTTACTTTACATTACCATACTTTCATTTCTACTAAAGGAGTTCCATTAAAAACTCAATAATAACTTCAAATCACATGTAACATCATCATTTTGTTTCATTCCTAGGCATGAAAAGTGCTGAAATATTAGGATTGTTGCATAGTAATTAACATGCATTGACAGGTTTTCATGTTTTTCTCAATATTACTCAGCTTGGTGGGATAGAACCTGTGGTAAAGATCCATCATCAGTCGAGGAGCAGTTTATGAGGAAAATTAGAAAAATAAATGGTGCAGAGTTTTAAATCAGAATCCCAAATTATTGTTCGTCAAATTAATACTACTGTGTAATTTAAATTGATTTAGGCCGTTGTTTTTTAGTATGGTCGCTAACAATTTCTTCAATGTCTCATCCACTGCTCATATCTAACCAGAAAGCAACACCATAAATAAAACTGTCTTAAACCGTCATGAATATAACTGTGTTCACTACATTTTAGTCAAATGTATAGTCTAATTTGTCACTTTAACAAAAAGTTCAATATTGAAATGGTCAAAAGTCTTGAAAATGGCGCGTATAAATTTGATGCATTGTCTATGACCTGAAGTGAAAAGTCCTTCCACTAAATGAACGGTTTGATCAAAGCACAGAGCTATTAGCTATAGGGTAGTTTGAATGTCATCTTCTGAGATTACCTAAAGGTGAGTGGGTGTGTGGAAAAGGCGTGCAGCAGTTACCTAGAAACTGGCAGTATTTGACACAGGTTTAGCCTTTAGCCGAGCTTTATGTGATGGAGCGTTGTTCATGGCCCCTTAGACCACACTCTTTACACTACCTGGATTTTTGAGCTTTAAATCGTTTGCCTTCTGAGTAAAATATTCTTTAGTGTATTTGCATACAACATAACACAACATAAAAATATACAATTCAGTGTTTACCTTGAAAGGAAGGGAAGGAGAAATAATCAATTTGGATGCTGCAAAGCTGAGGTTTGGCACACACCATTGTGCATTATGCAAACACAAAGATGCAAATGGCGACTGCTCATCTGTGACAAATGTTGTGCCCGTGGCCCTTCTCCTGGTACAGACAGAGTTGATGAAGATTTGATGATAAGTAAGATTGCTTTGAAGCTCTTCTTTGCACCATTTTCTGCCTATTCACATTTAAGGATTGCCCTATGACAAATTGAAGTTTAGGTGAGGCAAATTTCTGCTCCATCTTCCATACACTGACAGAACTTCACTCCATATTCTAGTCTGGATGAGTTATAATGACATTGCTGTTATTTTTGTAAAACATTTAATTAGTATTGCACGTAACTAATGGTCGGTTTGCCATTGTCCAAATTGTCAATGTGCGTCTTCTACAGGAATCTGGATTTCCTTTGGGATCACTAAAGTCATAATTTAATCTATCTTTCAACACTATTTCCCTTTTACTCAGTGGTAAAAAAAAAGGAGGAGCGCTGCGATATTTTGTTCTCGAAGTCGTGCTGAACACTGACTTTGCTCTTTGCACCTGCAGACAAAGGTTTCTGAGGCCAGCTGCTTTGAAAAATGAGCCCACAGGCGCTGGTCTACCTTTTGTGGACACTCTTAAATGTGTGGAACAAAGTAAGAAAAGAAAAGCGTAATATGTTATTTATTTATTTTTACACCAGGTTCCATGACTTAGAAAGGATTGTTTCTGGTTCATGCAAATAGTGGTAAAAAAAATACTCAAAGCAGCCAGCAAAGTACAAGAAAAATCATTTGTCACCTCCTAATATGACATCAAATGAAGCTTAGTATCCTTCAAAGTAAAGTTTAGGTACACACTTTATTAATTGCTCATGAGGAAAATCCATTCTCTGCATTTGACCCATCCAAGTAAACCACCTAAGATAAAAAAAAAAAATGTAGCTTTTCAGGTCCATTAATGAAATCATGTCTTCTTTTAATTATTCTTTTGTTTGTTTCATTTATAAAGACAAAGTTGTTTACCATCTTGTTTCGGTGAGTATTTGTCGTTTTCCTCAGAAGTGTCATCCCACCCTTATCAGCTGATCTTCCTGTAAGTGGGCCCCTGCAGCCCAGTGGGCTCTGGAGACGCCATCGGCCGTATCAGACCGCTGCAAATGGGAGAATCAAGTCATGGTTTGGGACAACTCAAAAACAAAGGGCCAATCATGGACTAAAATTAGACTAAATCAGGTCTGAAATAAGACTTAAACATGGATACTTGATTAATCCAATGGAGGTTAAAAACATTGATATTTTGTCACTAAATAAAACAAATGCTCAAAATGCAGAGGGTCCCGCGTACCGCCCGTGATGCCCTAAATTCTCAAAATTTTGTCAAAGCTATGGTATCTGACTTTGAAACCATGAAAGAAGCCATATACTTCTGTACCAGTGACTCTACGTTGTCTCTAGCTCTCACAAACCCTTCGGAACATAGCGAGGGTTTCACACACATGACGTTTTCAGGCACGAGTTTTAGAACAGCTTTTTCAGGCAGCAAAGTGGAGCAAGGTGATCTGCCCTAGCTCAGCAAACACGCTTTGATCCCAAAGCATAACACAGCAGCATATCAGACTCTTACTTCCAGGTTACGTTCAACAAAGTGGATGGATGCACTGAGTGCCTCACCTTTGCCTTCGTCACATCATGCTGCTTTTACACAAGACCTTTTACAAGAAAGAGGTCAAGAGCCCTAGCTTTAATACATAACTAGTTTCCTGTTTGCAAGAATATGTTTTCGGTTTGGATTTATTTTGGATGCGTTTTTTTATACTTTATACTACTTATCAAAACTCAGTGGCTAAAGTACGGTTTTGTACAAACTTCTTTGCACATAACAGGATAATAATTGGCCTTGGCTGGTCAAGCTGAAAAGTCTAACACATTATTGTTATAGACCCGTTTGATTGGGCATTTTTTGATTAAGCCGTCTTCACAGCCACAGCCTTTCGACCACTAGCAGCGTGTTTCTTTGAACGTCTGTATTTCAAAGCCAATTAGCACCTTTACACACACAAGTGAGCTAAGCCAGCCTAGCACCATTAGCCACACGGCCGTGCACACAGAGCTGTACCTGAGTGCTGCCGCTAATCTGGCTGAACGGACCGCACTGAAAGGAATAATGAGCCTTTGATGACTTCACTCCAACAGTTTTGCTCCGGTGTGAGATCATCCATGACCTCAGTGTGACCCCTGACTTTTTATTCATTCCCTCCCCCATATAAGAGAAACATGCTTTGTGATTGGCTGCTTCCATAGAAGAACATTGCTACAAACTCATGTTAAGTATAATGATAAAAGCAGATAATAATATTGTTAGATTAAGTTTTTCATGTTTTTTTTGTCAGTGAGTGGAACTGGATTGAAGCACGTTCAATTAGGCTAATAACAATAGCTACAAGCATGTATCTATTAGTGCTTGGACAATTTTAGCCTATTCCCTGGGCAAGACACAAGATTGAAAGACATAGCTATGTATTACATGTTTACCGTTATGACAAGAGCATGCATTAGATATATGCAGATTTTGCTATTGTGATTGTTTTATTATTTTTCTGTACCATATTCTATCTGATGGGTGACTGAAGGTTGTCAATGACACAATGATGACAAAAAGTGCAATTTAAGACAAGGATGTTGAAATCTATGACACAAAAACAAACAAACAAATGTGATAATATTATATTCTAGTTCACGTTGGTCATAGTGGTCTCTAGCTCGCACAGCGCTTATGGCGGGTTGGGGTCCGACCTTGAGTGAAGCGCGATGACGAGCGTTGACACTGTGAACCGGGGCTGTTACCCTGCTCACATTACCACCCCTCTCCTCTAACGGACATCATTTCACTGCCCCGCTACATCGTCACTGTCAGAGCTGACCTCTCCCTGGCCACCACGAGCCACAGCCAATGAACGCACTCAACCAACAAACACTCAACCAGGCTCAATTTGCATCTCTCAAAAGTGTAATAAAGGCTTTAGTCTATAAATCTATAATGCATGATAGGATGACAGCGATGTGCTCAAAGGTGTAGAGGGTGAGAATACTGCGCATCGCACATTTTGCCCGTCTGAGTGAGAATAACGAGCAGGATATTGATTTGGTTGCTGCGCTAGAGAAATCTGAGGTTTGTAGAGGTTCAATCAACTAAACATAACTATAGTTGCTCATATTATCAGGGAAAATATGCAGTATAGTAGATTTTTAAGTGGATGTTTGTGCTTTACATGCCCTCAGCATTATCGCCTTATTGTGTGGTCTAGTTATCCTTCATCCCAAAGCAAGAGAAAAAGCAAAAATAGGTAAATACTAGGACAGGGCGTTATGGCTTATAATTAAGACAAAAATACATTTACAATAACAATATAATTGACAATATAATTGATGCTGAACAAAATACTTAACACATGCTACAATAATAAATCATATTTGTAATAATTTATTTAAAGGTGCCATAACGTTTCGTAGTCTATCCTAAGTGTATAACTGATAATAATAAGGGTTGTGCAACACCCTTAACATAATAGTTAAGAAATATCACCCAGACCTTGGACCCCCTCACCAACCCGGAAATGCAAACGGCTTGGTTTGATATTCGCCCCCACCCTTGCGAAGAGCGATCTGGCTCCCCCGCCCAATCCGTGACGTAGTCTCAGAGAGCGCGTGTGTGCCCCGCCCACCCGTGACGTAGCCCCACAGCTGTCTGCTCCGCGCGAGGGAGTGAGAAAGAGTCTACTTTGAGACTAAATAAATCTGTTGTTAATTCTGCAGCGTGCGCAGAACAGATATATATATATATATATATATATATATATATATATATATATATATATATATATATAGATATAGATAGAGATAGAGATAGATAGCTATATCTATATATCTATATATATATATATATATATATATATAATATATATATATATATATATAATATATATATATATATATATATATATATATATATATATATATATATATATATATATATATATATATATATATATATATATATATATATATAAGTCTTATGTCCATCGCGCTCTTATTTCCTGGTTTTTCGTATCGGATAGAACTTCTCTCCGTTTATTTTTCCCGGTTGCTGCATCAACTGCCGCATAAACCATTGTGATAATAGTAAAGAGTGCGATATCATGAATGAAGTTTTGGGCCTCTTTGAACCGTGTTACGTCGTAAATCGAAGCAGAAAAACTCCGGGGCTTGTATGGTGAGACACGGGAGCCTGGAGCAGCGCGGAGCCGGGGGGGAGGGGGCGGGGGGCAGCAGGCGGGAGGCGGCACACGGGAGGCGGGAGGGGGGTGGAGAGGGTTGAGGGGGGATGATGACGCGTGCCTGTGGTTATGACGCGGTCTTGCACCCACAGCCCGTTAGTTTGGAGATTCGCAGAAAGGAGATAGTCTGTAATACTGTATAGCTAAAAACTGCGGGAATCAATCAAAAAAACACTCTGGGTACATATATGAAGCACAAATAGCAATGTAAGAGGGTTAAAAGCTCTGAAAAGTCGATTTTGCATGTTATGGGACCTTTAAGGATATTTAACAGATGTTGCTGCTTCCACTCTTCACAGACTTTTTCGGGTAGTATTAGTGTTTTTAGCCTCTGCAGACCCTTTACAATCAGTGTTAATGTGTCTCTAGGCATTCACATTTGCAATTAGCTGCAATCTCTGTCCGCTGTTGCAGCTGCAAGGAAAACATAAACATAACTTTTTTCTTAATTGTACTTCTTGTTGCTCTAATTCTGTGTTCTTGCTCTCTGTAAAGCACTTTGTGATTTTTATTGGTGAAAAGCACTATATAAATAAAGTTGGCTTACTTTCAAATGCATCAGTAATTGTTAAATATACTAAATTTCTGTGCATATAACATTTACAAAATTAATATCTTGATAACAATAGTCAGACAATATCATGTCAGTCCAACAGAAATAGTTTAGACGAATGGGAAATATCTGTAAAAATTAAACACAAAGGTGCAGAAACATCCCCTTATACCCCTAATTGAACGTTTGCAACATAACATTTTGTAGTACTTATATATGCAAGTTCATTGCATATTGCATCTTCAAAACAACATTCCCCATAATATCTACATTTTGAGTTTTGCTTTTCAGTTTTAAGTGTGTAAGTAGGTGCTTTACTCTGCTAGATAAATTCCCTTTTAGTGCTACATGGACAACTCCTCCCATTTTTGAATCGTACTGTTGTGTAAAGAAAGCGATGCAGGTCCGCAGTAAGGCAACATTGGCAAAGAGGATAGAGAAGTGGAAGATTGATGGAGGCAGAAGGTGGAAGAAAGAACAGTGTTGTGCATACAGCTGCTGCAGAACGCTCACCTAATGGGCAGCCAGGGATGTGTGTGAGTCTGGGGAGAGACAGAGGCCTGCGGTGCACTGGAGGAACAGTGAAAAATGGCTCTCTGTCAGGTGAGGTGTGCGCCCACAACTGGCTCTAAGTGTTTTGGCCCGACCACAGAGAATAAGTGTGTGTGTTAGAATATTCACCATCATTTATCCCAAAGCATTGTGGAGCTAGATATACTGTACGGTTGTGAGTACTGTAAAAGTACTGTAAGTGACACGTACGCAATGCAAGGAAGCATGCACATGGAATATTATTACATGGTTCAGTGGTGCACAAAAAGAACTTTGTCTTAGCAGCAGTGGTTTACTTTAGATGTTTGATGGGCTAATAAATGATGTTTTTATTCTCTGCATGATCACTAAAAGCTTGTCAAATCTCCTCATAAGCACGAGTCTTAAAAGGCTTGGTCGAAAATCCAAAAGTTTGAACGAATTATGTGAAATATTACCCCGAAAACAATAAAAATGTTTGTTTCATTTCATTGCTTTTTTTTTCTGGAGTGGCATTGACATACAACATTGAGGAAGAACATTCTCCAACCTTCCCTGTGGACAGAATACTTGATTTCTGTCATTCTTGCCTACATAATTTATTTCATTTTGAAAACAAAGCATGACAGGCTTTGAGTTGACA
This sequence comes from Eucyclogobius newberryi, assembly GCF_026437365.1. NCBI lineage: Eukaryota > Metazoa > Chordata > Actinopteri > Gobiiformes > Gobiidae > Eucyclogobius > Eucyclogobius newberryi. The sequence goes on from NW_027315790.1 coordinate 14,023,798, forward strand.
CAAGCAGAAAACACTTTCACAAGCTCAGCAAACCAGTCTATGTGCATTTGGTCCATACTGATCAGCCTTATGTTTGTTTTGTTTTTTGCTTCCCTGGTGCCGTTCTTCTGCAATGGCTCATGAACCTTCAACTTATCTTATTTTACATTCAAGCCAGCCTAAAGGGTGAGCAGATGTTATCAGTGATTCCCTCTTTAATTTGTACATTTTCTTTTTCACTTAAATGTATTATTTACTAGAATGTGAACCAACCAAGCAAATATGTAAATTGTGGATTTGCCCTTTCTGTGAACCCGAGTTAACGCAATCCTCTAAGCAAACATAAAAGTCTATTGATGGCAACACGACTAGTTCACGTCTCCCCAGGATCCTTCTCTCAAGACCTCATCTGTGCTCCTTCTGGTTTATGCATATATATTTGCAGTATGGCCATAACATCAGCCTTTCTCTCTCTTTATCTCTTCTTCTCTCTCTTTCTCTCTCTCCTCTTTTTCTTTCTTCCTTTTTTCCCCCTCGACGGTATAGCGTAAAACACATACTTTGAAGACATACAACTACAGTAGGTGGCGGTAAATGCACCTTTTCAGTTGGCTGCTAACTCATTATAACTAACACAACAACAACAACAACAACAACAACAACAACAACGATTATGTTAGTGGTGACTGATGGACTTCCTTAGTTTCACAGTCCAACATGTTTACATACGGCAGAGATACAGTGGAAGTATGAATAGGCTCCTAAGAGGAATCGTGATCAATTTGAATGGACGTAATTAAGAAATCGCAAAGACGGTAAATTTTCTGAACACCATTATTTCGCCACAAACATCAATTGCAAAATCCACGCGCAATTGCCAATCTTGTCGGACAAATTGCAGTTCAATATTTTCCCAAATCGTTCTGCCCTAGAAATTGAAAGCTTCTCATGCATTAGTAGACGAGTTTATTAATGTATACTGTCCCACATTAAATAAAAATAAACATAATACAAATGAAAAGAATGGAAAATGCTGACAAAAGTATAACATATTAGCATTCAAAGATAAGAATAGATGTACTTTGTTTGGTGTATTGCTTGTAATCCCTGCGCTTTCTTGAAATAATCCCTTTAATGCAGTTCATTTGATGTAAAATTGCATACATCAGTGTCTGAAGCCCGTCTTATTCCCAACAACTGCGAGCCTTTGATGAATATGTTCCGACTTAGACAATAACCAAAAGTCTGAGTGAGAAAATTATTGTCAAACTAACGTTCACTCTCACTTGAATTTCCTTGGGGACAATGTAGTCACCAATCTATGTTACAATTGTATGCGAAAAATCCCAAATACGTCAAACTAACGTTCACTCTCACTTGAATTTCCTTGGGGACAATGTAGTCACCAATCTATGTTACAATTGTATGCGAAAAATCCCAAATACGTCAAACTAACGTTCACTCTCACTTGAATTTCCTTGGGGACAATGTAGTCACCAATCTATGTTACAATTGTATGCGAAAAATCCCAAATACCTTGCAGCGTCACATAATGATTTGCCAATTTGGAATCTAGAAGAAAATTGTATCCGGTAGTCGTTTTTCTGTGTCTTTTTCTCTATCTGTTCCCATGAAAGCCTCACTTCTCAACCCCAAAGCTCTGTCATCTTCCCTGAGCCTCAGCGGGGTGCAGCAGGCGCTCACACAGTACAGTGGTGTTATTAGGATGACTCCATATACTGTACGCATGATCCGCTCTATGACTTATGTTCTCGCACGTTCAGTCCGACCATCGCACACAGCACCTATTAAATACCCCCCTCTGTAAAGCGGATGGAAATCCCCTATAGCGTGTTTGCAGAGCCCAAGTCAATGTAGAGTTAATGGGATATAATTGGAAATGGCTGGCAGTGTAAAGGAAGTTGGGCCGTCGAAACCTAATCCCATAGAAATCCCTAAGAACTTATTAAAAATCTTTGCGTTGGACAGTGGAAATAAGCCCTCAAACTTTGCTGTTCCGAGTTAAAAATAGTTGTGTTACAATGTGAAAAACAGTTGAGAAAGCATTAGCAATCTCCTAAATAAAATAAATGAACATATATTTGAACATAATAACATATATTTTTTTATCAATTGTATGAACTATGGGACATTTTTACCAATCATATATTTTGTAGAGACAGATCGTCTTTCTTAGGATTAACCACAAAGGGTGATGAGATCCAAAATCAATTTCTCCTGCAGAGTATTTTACATCGAAAGATATCCATTGAATCTATGTGCAATGATCGTCCTGCTAAGTCCAGGCCACATCAATAGCACAGCAAGTCTAAGATGATTTTAAATGCTTCTCTTTCCCTCTGACACAAGCGCACATTAGTTAACAAACCCCCACACCGAATCGTTCTCTGCAGTGGACGTTCATCTTTCTGCTGTCCCTTGACCTGGTCTGAACCGGTCGTGCCGCTCGTCCCAAGGGGAATTCTGGACTCTAATTAATGCCCCTACTGCAGTGGCTTGTTAGGCCGGGACGACGGCGAGGCGGACGGAGCGAGAGTCAGTAAAATGCCTATCGAACATTGATTGTATTTGCATAAACAGCTGCAGTGGAGTATAGAGCCCAATGTGACCCCACTTGCTTGCATTGCATTCTTGAGACATGCTCGATTATAAGACGATACAAACAGAGTAAGTGAGGAAGAAAATAAGATGGTCGGAGTCCAGGGAATGGCCGACATCTTCTGCATTGCGACATATGTAACAATGCAGCCTCATTCAGTCAATTCTAGTTATTGTTGTGTTCATGATTTATTAGCAAATAGGATATTAGGTCGACTGGGGGGTATAGGTTTTATCAATGGAAAGCTATAGGCTATCTTGAAATAAATTGCTGAATCCAGTGGCCCATGTGCTTGGAATGAACTCTTTTGATTGTATGAAATGTGTGTACTGCATTTTGTCTTATGAATGCAGGTTTTTGGATTACTTTCATGGTGTGTAAAATGTACTGTACACACAAAGGTATTGGTTAACTCACTAAGTAATGTCACAATGAGCCAAGTGTAGGACAATGCCTTATTCCTTTAGACATAGAAGTTCATTCAAACATTTTATTTGACGTAAAACGCTTGCAGCAAAATCAAGCTGTCAGTCTTAAAACTGTAATGTGGCTATTTTAAACGGATTCCCACTCAAAAGTCTGCATATGGTAAAACTCCATTCCATTTTGCCCAGAATATGTTAATCTGACAGCTCGCTAATCAAATTTTGCCGTTCACATCGGTTGACAACAGTTGGCAAACAGATTAAAACTAGATTTATTCGCTACATCTGCTGTTGTGTTCCATTTTGTCTTGTACTTAAAGCATTAGGCAGTGAAAATGTCACCTGGAACAAATACATGATTTTAATGTCAGGAAGTTTCAACAGCAAATGACTTTTGTAACAACTGAATAAATTTATCAGATTTTGTCCCTCTTGCTGTTTTCTTGGGTCACATTAAAACCTGCAATTTGCATGATCAGCAGGAGGAGCAGAAGCAGTCAAAGTTGTTGTAGATTTATGTTGTAAAAATCAGTTGTAGGTCTTTCATAATGATGATTGTAGAAGATTATAGCAGTGTAAAAGATGGGCAATATATGCCGGTAGTAATTTTGAATGTTGTTTTGAAGATGAAATTTGGAATATCGAGTATATTTAGTTTAGTAAAATATGCTACAAATAGAGTTGATTTGAAGCAAAAAACATTCAAAATTATGTTTCAAACTTAAGGTACCTGTATTAATTTTACAGGCATTTCACACATTTCTTTTGGATTGACATAATAATCGTGATACTCCAAAAGTAAAACGAGATTTTCATTTTTGTCAATATTACCCTGGATCTGTGGTTCCCTGTAAGCACATACCTCCAGTCTGACGTACTTGCTGAATACATCATGTCCATAATACAATAATATTTAGTAGCCTAGCTTATTAAGGCTGAAAGATCCAAATAATACAAATGTTTATTGAACACACCCAAAATGGTAATTATCTTTTCCCCCCAAAACTGTCCTTGTGTTGGCCTCCTGGCTCCTTGGTCATTCTGCATACCCCAGTTTGGGAACAACTGCTGTAGATTAATGATGCTGGTTGTAGTACAATAGTAGAAGCATGGTACATATACTGTGGCCTACTACCGCTATAGGCTACATCTTGTAAAACCATTGTTGTTGTTATTCTGGGGTCACGGACCATAAATCTCTCCCACTGTATGGCTAATTCCCCTATAGATGTGCCACATTGACGCTCATGATCCAACACAACTTCCTGTTAGTGTATTTAGCGTAGCGGCGCAGATCGGTGTCCATGCTGAGGGCTTTGTCACAGCTGACCTATATTAGATGAAAGCAGCTGGATCAGGGGCCTGCAGGGACCGCCAAAGAGTTGTGTTCTAATTATCTCTGCAGAGGGCTAGCGACACTTCACCGCTAGCACACACTAGCATACACACGCGTGCCACAGCTAGAAAATCAATATGACTCTGTAGAGCATCTGCCAGCCGGTGCTTGATGGACGACAGGCGCAGATCCTCAGTGGAAGGCTGGCATCCGTATTGCGGAAGGGCACACCGTGCATATTAAGCAGTGTGGGGATCAGGATCGGACAAGGACCTTCAGAAGGAGGGGCAAATATCAACATGATGTTAGTCTGTTGGGGTAATATTGTGGCTGTTGTAGACGGCTAGAGCAGCACACGATGAAGGGAAGATTGGAAGTTGCTACAATCGTTACACGGCCATAAATGCAACTGTCAGATCTGTATCCCTAAAACAATTTATTTTGTTTGAATGACTTTTGTTGAACGCTCAGACTGGTACAATCTTAATTTGAACTAATCAATTACGGTGCAGACAAGTTTTTATGACTCAGACCAAGAAGTAATTACAAAAAAAATGAAGTAAAATGTTATGTTTTGATGAAAAATCTTATTTACCTGCAAGTTTACTCAATCAAAATGTCATCAAGATGCATCACTTAGGCTTCACCTTGGTCAAATTTTCAAAAACAAAAAAAAAAAAATTCAAGCGCCTTGTGCAATCTAAACAACTAATCGATGAATCAAAAGAATAATCGCTAGGCTAATTGATTATCTAATGAATTGTTACTTGCAGACGTTTTTTCTTTTGCTCGCATAAACAATTATCCAGGCCTATAATGCACTGGTAAATTAAAAAAATCTTGTGGTGTTGCATTAGCCTGAGGTATTTTGTTTCATTGCTGACCTTTCAACATTATGCTTTTCTCAGACAATAACCCGATGTTTGCAACCCAAAAAAAATTCCTTGGTAGAGACCATGTTTTTCTTTTTTAACAATAGGCCTAATTAACATACAGTATCTCTAGCTTGTGGTTGCACTTAATTTAACAAATGTAACTAAACGACTGAAGTGTTTCTAAGGAAAACCGCAAGTCACATTTTTGACCAAACAATGTTGAGGGTTCGAATTTCTAGTAATTGTACTTTTTGTCAAACCGTAGCTTCTTTTTAGTCATCATCCTTACAGTAAGCTGGATGTTGTTGCCATGGAGCCTAACACTTACATTCTCATGGCTCTCGTTTGTGCCAAGGATGCCCAGAGAACGAGCGATAAAAAGCTGTATGTACAGTAATGAGATAATCAATGCTAATGTGGAGAAGTAATAATATTTACAGAACCCTGTTGCATTTTACTGCTTGATCTTGTCCTTGCATTTTAACAGCTGCTATGACAATAACGGTCATTTAAGCCATTAGCCACAAACTCGTCTGGCACTTTGTTCTCCTGTAATAATAGGTTTATCATTTATTACCTTTTCACTGGCTAATTCTGTTCTCTCCGCTTGTTTTCCTTCATCCTTTTGCTTGCTGTGGATTCTCGACCTCAGATAGTATGACGCAGTAGCTCCAGTCAAACGAGGCGCGCGAGTCAATTTCATCACAACAAAAACTCTTTGGCGTTTTATTCTTTTACTTGAAATGGCCAAATGTAGAGAAAATGACCTATATTGTGTGTTGAGTTGGACGTGAACAGGCTGTATTGCTGTATTGCAGTATTTCTGTCACAGATTTTCCCACCATTGTTATGGTGACTGATGAAAAGAAGAGAGGAGTCAAAAAGTTCTCACGGATACCCAAGCACCCAAGATTCAGAAAATCTCCTTTGGTATTTTCTCCTTAAGATATAATCCTACAAACGTCTTCTGACTATAATTCTCTTATAGATGAATGGCACTTTCTTTTTTGTTGATTTTGTTTAAGGAACAACGGAACTGGAATTTTATTTTATGGCATAAAGCAGCTCTTATTGTTATACTTTTGGGGAAGGGTTGTTGTTTTTCTTGTCTGGTGCGGGGATATGATGTCCTGTTTGTGGAGGTTGTTGAGTTCAAGGTTCTCTAACGTTTCTTGCCTTTGTGTCTTTCCTTCCGCAGAGTGACTGGGAGAGAATTTATTCAGACGGCTTTTCCTTCCTGAAAAAAACATGGAGCCCCGTTTCCTGATGACACTGTGGTAAGTCCGAATTGTATGAATATATGAATGGCTTCGCGCTAGAGGTGGGAGATATTCCAGTTCCACGTGTAATCTTCCAACATATTATATGTGACATATTATGCCAAATCCACTTAAATAAGCGGCTAACCTAGTTAGAATAGTGTTTTTCATCCTTCACATACTCAAAGTTCTATTTTGATTGATACATGGATGTTAGAGTAATCTTGAATTGTCGTGCAATTGAGGGTCATGTGCTCAGAAAATTCCTGTTTTCACCTATCCTCTACCCCCGCCTACATGCCTGTACCTAATCTGATTATTTGAAAACCTAAGACTGTGAGTGACACATGTAGAATTCTAAAATGTCATGCAGCCATAAAAACATGCATTCGTTGGTGAAAAAGTGGGAAGAGGCTTATCAGGTTTGCAGTTTTGAATAGGAAGTCAATAAACCTGTTTCTATCATCAAGCCATTTAAAATATTGTGATTTGCAATGAACAAAATGTAAAATGATAATCCAATAATATTATAGTTCAATGATATCTAGTTGAAAATCATGATATGTCTCCTTAAAAGAAATGACTATATTGAGATTATTTTTTTGTCATATCAACCATACCTCACACACAAGCCTACAATTCTTGCCACTCCTTGTCACCTGAATAACTTCAAGAAAATTCCTCTTCTTTCCTTGCGCGTCCTTGAAATGCTTCCCCTGGAGGAGTGCATAAGCGTTCCCAGAGGAGCCTCTCATGGATTAAGCAGTGTCACTGAAGCAGATCTAAGAAAGTAGGGATCAGACGCATGCCACTCACGCTGTTTCTCAAGTGTGCTCCGTTTGAGCTCTCATGTGAAGTAGGCCAGTCCTTTTTAAGCCACAATGCACAATCATGGCCATGTCAAATATTGACTAGAGTGAAGTAACAGTAAAATCAATGTTTGTGCTTTTTTTTCTTTTAGGTTATTAGGTTAGGTTAGAATATTTTGAAAAGGAGCCAGAGCAAACAGCTACATCAACAAAAATTGCTACTATTAAAGAAAATGCCATTATATTCAACCGTTCCATAAAAACAAGTATATTTTTTTGTAAACTTGGTCTTAACAAATGGACAAAAACATTTTAAGTTACTAATTTGTTGTCAACCACTGCCAAAAGTAACCAACAAAAGTCAGCCAAAGTGACCCAACAATAATACTGTGTTTGTATCTAGTTCGATTTGCATAATACCCCTTAATCTTTTTATAACCTATGATCCCATCTCTGCTGATGTACACGACCAAGATAACTAAAGTCAGGCTTCAGGTGCTATATCACATTATAAAATAAATTTTTTGTGTTTGTTTTATAATGTGCCTTTATAATGCGTCTTCTTTCTTTGTCTGAATATGAGGCTATGAATGCAAACATAACCACACAGCTGGTGCTTTAAAGTGCCACATTTATCAGCCATTGGTTCAGACAGCAAGTCCAGTAGTATGTCGTGAAGGTAGCAAGAGCCCATATATCTATATCTATAATATATATATATATATATATATATATATATATATATATATATATATATATATATATATATATATATAATATAGATAGAATATAGATAGATATATAGATATAGGTATCACTCCCAAATGCAAAAAAAGCCATGATTTACCTGAAGAAACATCCTGCATTTCCCTCAAGTGGAGTTGGTCTAAAACTGCCACACATTCACTCATTCTTCAATATAAGTCCTGTTATTCCTTTATTAAACCTCCGGAAATAAATGAGCGCTCCTCTGCTAACGTCACTGGTCTTCATTGCTTTGTCTGGATTCTCCTCCATTACACATACATTAACTCACTATTTGTTTAAATGGCTGTCTGTATTTCAAACTAATTTCTAATCATTAGAAGTTAGTTAAAGGCGCAATGGACGATTTTTCGACGATTTGAGAACGCAGGCGGAAGTGCGCATGCGCACTCCCCCGTGCGGACTGATACAACACACACGTGCGTTTGTTTATTAGCGCGACGGATCGCATCGCATCTCTCATCTCCCGGAGATTTCCTTCTTCTGAGTCAGCTCGAACTGTCTTTCTCCGTCTTCATTTTGTCCCGTACACTGAGGGAACTATAGATAGATCAATGCGCTTAGACACGCGAAAACGTGGGACGAGCCACACGCGGCTGCAGGTGAGCGGTAGGTGCGTTTTATGAGTGATACGTGGCAGAAATAATCGGTAGTCCACGCCACGAGGAGATAAGACTCGTAAAAAATCGTCCATTCAACCTTTAATGTGAACATGTGTACAAACAATATCTTGACACCAAAAGCTTGTTATTTGGAAGGCACAACTTTGGCACTGTTGTTGTCGTCCTGTTGCACATGTGCAGTTCGCTCACAGGAGCACAAGCTGCAGACAGACAGGTTATCCCAAGGTTTTATTCTGCACTGTATCAGCCTGGCGTGGTCCTCAGTGCGCATGCACAAATCTCCATATCAAGCTGCTCTCCTCCACGGTTGTAAAAGCTCATGTTAGAGAGTGGAAAAATGAACCTCTCAACAAAGTAAGAGCACGCAGCTGCAGCAAAGGAACAACCAAGATTACCGCAGTACTGCTCAGTGGCCTGTAGAGGCCACTAAAAGTCATCATGACTTCTAGCCAAGCTTAAGCAGCACAAATGAGGGGAAAATATGGATATATTTCTTAAAAATATATACATATAATTCTAGGTTTTATTCTTTTAATTCAATTTATTTTGTAGTACCCAAAATCACAACAGCAGTTGCCTCGAAGGGCAAAGTTCAATCTTCAATTAATGCTTGCCTTGATTGCCAGTGCTACAGACTATAGTTAAGTAAAAATAGCCAGTTCACGTGCCGCCCAGTCGAGTAGTACTCTTGTTTATTACTATCTATTATCTATACTATTATCATCTCCTTTTTCTCACTTTCCCTTTTATTTTCTCTGCCTTTGACTAAACACTGGTGTTCAACTAATGTCACCAGCATTTCTGCAAAGCACTTCCTGTAATGGCTCAGATTGCTCTTGACAGCTCGCCCCATTTTAATCATAGCTTATAGGTCATGTAGCTTTCAGAAAGTGCTTGGTTTTTATAGAGTTTCAAGGATTGTTGCAGGAATCGGATATCTTTGCTTTCAAATGCACTTGTGACATAGCAATGATTTAGTTGTGTAATTGTTTAAGTATTCTTATGAGTGTTTTTTGCATAACAACTTCTCAGATATATCTTTGGCCAAAGGGTTAGTACTGAAAGTCTGCTGTGTCTGATTATCCGGTAGTTTCTATCCAGGTACTCAATTTTCTATATTGGTTGGAATTGCATGTGGTCAAACAAAATGCAATTGGACAAATCATTATTGGCCTGTAAAATGTAGCCAGGGTTTAAAAATTACAATTACAATCCTGATACAAGAAAGTATACAAAGCTTTTTCACAATAAGCAAAAGCTGTATTGCCATTGTTCTTGCAGCCATTAAAGATTTTATGGTCCTAAAATATCAATTGGCTGAAGACTTCTGGGCTGTTCCACATCCTTTGTCAATTCTTCTATGTGTTTGCATTTGCACTCACAAACAATCTTCACAATGGCCCTTTAGACAACTCCTTTTTGACTCACAATATTTGAGTTCATGAAACGCAGAGTGCATGTGGGCCCGGGTCACTGCTGTCGACACATTCTATCCTCAGCCATAACACTTCAAACAGCATTCCTTCCTTTGTGCATAGTGGTCTAGTAGGAGTAATAGGAAAGCCTTCAGATTTTGCACTACAGAAGAGACAGCAATAGTTTTCAAAGATTTCAGAGAGAGAAAATCCTATCCTCCTCCTCGGATGAGCAAACAAACTGAGTTACGGACTGAGTTACGCAGCACGCAGTTTCAGCCCATCCTCCAGGAAGCACTCTGTACCTGTCAGACGCCCCCCTCCTCGCGTGCTCGAGAGGAACCACGGCTATTTAAGCACAGTTTGCTTCAAGCGCTAGTTCTTTTGTCCCAAAGCTGCTGCCGCTGACATGTGCCGCTATGTCTTGCGCTGTGTATCGGCGCACGCCTCGGCCTCTGTTTACACCATGGATCTATTATATTATCGGTTTACACCTCCACCATCTCCACGCTAGGCTACGTCACGGGGTGGGCAGGGGCCGCACGCTCACAGGATGGGCGGGGAGGCAGATCTTCGCGAGGGTGGGGGCGAATCTCAAACTAAGCCGTCTGCATTTTGGGGTTTGTGAGCTAAGATATGGGTGATATTTTTTAACTATTATGTTATGGGTGTTGCACAACACTTATTATTATCAAAATATGCCCTTAGGGTATATTACGAACCGGAAAAATAGCACAATAATAGTAATTTTTCTTAAAGGTGTATAACTTTTTGAATTGATGGTCTGCTACATGCTTATCTCCATGGAGATGTGAGTTCAAGTCACAGGTCAGATCGGTGGTGAGGCAAGCCCTTTGACAGTAATAATGCATTATTTAAAAAGGTGTTTTTTTCCAGACAGTTTTGAGTGCTCACTTGCAATCTTCTTCAGAGTGTCACGTGATGTTGCTGTGATGCATCTTGTCAGCTGATTTACACAGGTTTTTGTTCTGTCTTCCTATTGGTAGAGGTAGGACGACAACACCACCTGTAGTCCGACTTCTTTAGGTAAAAGGCCCATTCATCCTGGTTTCTTATGCTCTGGACTGAAAAAATAAATTATCATAAGACCAAATGAACCTGACTAGAAATAATATATGTTTTGCAAGCTATTTTTCAGAAATAAAAAATACATCTAACAATGCCATACTGTGGAACATTCCTTGCAAACTAATATCGTCATGGTGATGGAACCCACACCAGAAAAGTTGTGCTTCTTTAATCCATATGGCAAACTTATATGGCAACATTCTGAAATATAATTTGCTCTCCAAGTGTGGAAACTATCAAATATAAACTTAACCGTGTCAATACACAGCTTGTTGAATCAATACAAGGAGCAGTTTAGATCAAGCACTGAAACTGTAACTATTGAAAGTTGAAACAGCAGGAGTGCTACTTGGATTGTAGAGATTTTTAGAAATTGTCCTTCAATGTAGGAATCAGTCTTGAATACAATTTTTTTTTTTTTTTAAACTGAAAAAGAAAGACAATTATTCGAAAGCATTTATTTCACATGGCAGATTAGGATAGGATCATTTCATCCTAATCCACAATGTGGTTAAAAGGCTTTTAGAACTTCAGTTTTGTTTTTTTGTTTTTCTCCTTTGTAGTCAACTCGACCATTGGACCACACAGTCTATGCATTCAACCAAACACACTGAACAGTAGTTTAGCTAGTAACCATGCTGACATCAAACATGTGAATAAATACCGTTGCATCAAATTGCTTGTACCCACTTCTGAACACATGGAAGACATATTGAAATGCACGTGTTGTGGTCGCCTTTGAGGGAGAAATGAGCCAAGTTATTGACAGTGTTACTTGCTCAGCAGTCAAATTACTTCTGTAGCTTTGAGCCATTGGTTTTATTTGAACTAATGTACAGTAAATGAGTCTATGTTGATGCCAAATATCTTTCAGAACGCTGTCTTCACAATGTAAAGTCCTCTGCAAACAGTGGGATGCTTGAAATGGCTGATTTTCATTTCCCCCAGCATTTTTGATTCGTCGGCATCCTGTCCAACTCGCCTTGAGTCTCTAATGCTCTGTCAGTGTCTGTCTTCTTCACTCTTGTTGATTTATGGATATCTTTTATCAATGCCGAAAGCGGGGCTCATCTGTTCTGAACTTCCACCGGTCTCATATCATCCGGTGAAGTGCACAGATTTGGGAGAATTGAGTCTATGTGTGTGTGCGTGTTTGCGACGCAGATACTGAGCCAGCCAGTGGATCAGCCTTCATATGATTTAATCAAAGCCATCCATCACGTCGGGATAATTAGAACGCAGTATAGATCGCAAAAACCCCAACCCATTGCTTTAAGCTATGTTTCATATGGAATATGCTACATTGAGAAGAAAATATTCCCTTTTGCTGTTCATTAGGGTTACATTTTTTGGGATTTAGATTTAGTATTGACACCAAAGAGCGATTTAAGCCAGTAACAGTTAGTCTCAGGTCAGCGGGTGATGGTCAATTAGAGGTGTCAAATTAGCGCTGGCAGGCACAGCTCTGTACAAAGCCTGATTATGACCGAGACGAGTTCATTGCGCTAAATGTTGGCAAGTGATGAGAGGGAAAAAGAAAAATTACTGTCACATTTACATAGCCTTTGGTTAGGGAGGTTTCAGGCTTCCGATTCTCCCAGGTTCAGATTCTCCTTCAGTCTACTGCGAGGGCTCTGGCTACAATGGTAGTGCAGGGTAATGGATTTTAATATTGTTAAGTGTCATGTGTGGTAAACCAGCGGGTCCAGAATATTAGGTTAGCTGTGAAAACAGATTGCTTGGACGGTTGGACGGTTGGATGGTTTTTGTAGGGATAGAAGTGAGCAGTGAATTCAGGGTATTCTAGTTCGGATCACGACTAATTGTTGCTGAAATGCATTGCTAACAGAAAAATGTCTTGATATTAAAAAAAATCTATTTGTGGGAGCCCATTTTTACACATATATTTAAGACATATAGCCTGGAACATTATGCTGTCTCCACAATTTCAGATGGCTATGATTGACATATGGATTAACCAATTGGAGATATGTTTGTGCCAAAACAAACAAGAAATGGGCTACAAATAAGAAAATGTGATTGGATCATCCCAATATTTGTCAGGAAGGACTGGCTTGCTATGCTTCTGTGGTCGGTGATCTAAACTAAGGTTTTTTTGTGGTAGGACTAAGAAGTGCCACTGTACAAATGTTTTGAGATAATTAAGGTATAGTGTCGGCAAAAGTACATGCATATCTCTAGAGAAGAGGCTTTGCTTGCATTTTTCCCCAATTATGATAATGCCAGTTCTGAAGATGATTTACGTTGCATGCACAGATTAGCACTAAGCCTGCCAACTTGTATTTTATATTACATTAACTCATAATCACTTGCATTTCCGTCTCTGAGGTACACTTTTAATGACGACTCAAGTTTACATTGATTGGATGAGGGTGTGTGGGCTGGGATCTGCGGAATCTCCTGGGGTTTTAAAACAATATAGACTAATGAATGTGTGCATATTCTAATAAAAGAAAACAAGTCATGAACACTTATGGTAAAGTGTACACATTTTCTGTCATGATTACTCGTACTACAATACATTTGAAGCTCACATTGTATTCGAGGCTTGCCTGACCAGCCAAGACAACACCCTTTGGCAATACATTACAAAGACATTTTTGTCTGGAATCATACCCCTGCCATGATTGACAGGAGGATTAACCAATCAGAGTATAACACATGGTCATGGATATTCAGAGAAGATTTTGACACATGCTACAAAATAGTCACTGCAGTTGGACTGTCTCAAATTAGGAAGTAAGGAGTACGTTTTATTTCTGGCCCGAAATAAAGCTTTTGGGGCAGAAAATAGTTAAAAGCTGGAATTGAACCCACAACGCCACAGTACCAGTGCCACTACACATGTGCAAAACCATTACCAACTGTACAACCAGTCAGCACTGGTCGGGCAACTCCAAGGCTGGGGATGGTTAGATTAAGAATATTAATCTAGTATTTTTAATTGTAATCTTACCTACTGGGGATGGTTAGGTTTTCGTCCCTGTAGAACTAGATAATATGCTAACTTAAGCACATGAATCAAACTCACGACCTTCCTTCAGGGAGGTGAGAGTACTAACTCTGATGGTAATACGTCAGCCTGACTCCTGGTGCAGAAACTAAAATGACTATAATACCATAATAAGTTGTGGTGGAGGGAAAATCACAGAAAAAGTAGAGATTCAGTCATTTAAAATCTTAATTGACTGGACCGACACAATAACTGACATGCGGAAACGGACACATTTAAAAGAATCTTGACTAAATGGGAGTACCCAAGTACCCCAAAAATACCCAATACTGGTCCTGCTCCTTTATGATTTTGTTTGTTTGTATTTTTCTTCTCTCTTTTCTTTCACTTTTGAAAATAAATAAATAGAATCTTAGTCGACTAACATTTGTATTAGTCGAATAATATTTGCATTGGAACTGGTATTGTGTTTGATTTCCCTTTTTATAAATCCACGGTTTACTTCTCTAATCAGAGTTATTAGCGTGTCTTTTCAGTGCAGTTTGGGTCAGGTGCATCGTCAGGTGGAGATCGTATCACGCCCCCTTTAGTCGACATATTGACCAAGAAAGTCGACTACAGGCCAAGCATTCTGACCCAGCTTGTCCAGTAATTAGTTTAATCTCCTTTAATTCTGAGGTGATTGGTTTGGTGTAGTTCTTTAGCTGTGCAAGTTTTGACTGTATGTTTCTTGCGTAACTCAAGCACCACGTTTCACCTCGTTCCCTCCACACTGATGTGAGCCTCTCAATAAGAAGACATCCTCAAGTGTCATTACTTGTTCTTTAGCTGCCCTTATTCTCACTGAATTCATCTGCCCTCCTGACTCTGCTTCATACGGCTTTATAACCCAAGGTGTTTATACTCATTTTACACTAAAATAGGTCATCAGTGTTTTAGTAATCTAATGTTGTATCTAATGTCTCCTTGTCTTTTACAACATGTGTTCACATTCTGGAGTTTTATTATGTCATGATTTCAGAAGGAGGGCAGGGGTATGTGTAACTCTGTGGGAGACGCACTATCTGCAAGAAATATCCAAACTTAAAATCCACAGATGTTGAACCTCATCATTTGTTTAGGATTGGCTCCACAATCTTGCTGGATTAATCTTGTGTTTTACAGTCACTGACAACAATCCCCTCTTTTGGGGTTAAATATTGGCACCATTTTCTGAAGCTATTGTGAAAAAAGTAGTTCTATTTTGTTACTGTGTGCTGACAGAGACAGAGAACTTATAGGATTGATAGGCCCAGTATTTAGAGGTATCAACCATAAAAGTGCGTGTTTAAAGGTTTTTAAATGTTTACTTTCACTAGCAAGGACCACAACCTCAGCTATGATGCAAAGTGCTTATTGGCACACAAGAAACATGAACAACACAAATGTACAGAAATGAATGCAGTTTTGGGGCTTCAAGCGATGAGGGCTGTTGGCTCCTGGGCCTCGATTCTCCCATCTAGGACATAAATTAGAATAATTAGAATAAACAGAAAATTCCACCATAGAAAACTGACATGATCCAGCTCAGTTTAAACTATAGGGATTCTAGAACGTTATGACATTTTGGAAAATAGAATATTCCATTTTTTTCCGCCATAATCAGATCCTTGTTTTAATTATTTATTTTTCTGCGGCGGTAAAGACGAAGGAGCTTTCTGTATTCATGGGGAAACACACATATGACAAGGTGAGATCTGTGGTTCAGGTGCTCAGTTGTATTACAGCGATTACAACCATATAAAAAACCTTTATCCTACAATGGAGTCCTACTACTCTATTTTTACTCATCTTTGGTCAGTAGTTCAGCTGGCTTACGTCAAAAGATACAAGTATTCATTAAATCTTGAAAAAGCTGCGCTCAAGCAGAAGAAAATCGATCAAGACGCCGTAATAGGTCACTCTGGAACCAAACAAAGCTCCTGGGGTTTTAATGGCAAAATAGAAGAAATATACTTTTAATACAAGTATAATTTAGTCTATATTTCCCTCCATCCTTGTCACAGATAAAGAAAAAAAGAAAATTCATGTCTCCTTGATGAACATAAACAATCAGTATTTGTAGTTTTTTACTGTTTTGTATGAGGAAAAAAATATGGGTTTTGCTGGTAAATACTTTAGTAACTGGCAATGTATGTAATGTATTTGTGGCTTGTAAAAGTTTCATTAAATGCATTGAATAATAATTGAAGTGTACTGCTTCACTATGCAAAGTTTGGCTGGGTTTGTTCATTTGTTTGTAGTGAATTAAAGCAGGAAAATGATGGGTTTATGGCATTGAACCAAAACAAGTATTAAGTGGGTACAATATGATGTTATTAAAATCAATACAATGTCTAACATTCTCATTGGGCTCTGCAGCTGGAGAATGATTTGTTCAAATTTTCTTTGGATATAATGCTGTCGTTGTAAAAACAAAATTTCAA
Source organism: Eucyclogobius newberryi (assembly GCF_026437365.1). NCBI lineage: Eukaryota > Metazoa > Chordata > Actinopteri > Gobiiformes > Gobiidae > Eucyclogobius > Eucyclogobius newberryi. Next base: position 14,040,432 of record NW_027315790.1, read on the forward strand.
ATTTGATATTGATACTGAAGAAAATATGATTTGCCGATGTCGATTTCAATATCTCAGTGATAGTAAAAACAATATTCTTTTATATAATGGAATGTCATTTTGAGTACAAAATAATAGTAGTTGCTTTTTTATTCTGTGTTTTTATGATGCAGATCAAGACCATTCGAAAACTATTCACGAAAGGTCCAATTACTATTGTTGTGATACTAAAATGTCAAACTCAATTTTAATACTATAAGGAATATACTTAATTCTCAATACTAATTTCGATACCACAATACTAATTTCAAAATACTATTTTTAAGTCAAAGTTTTAGACAATAGAATGAAAATTATTTTCTTAATAAACCCTGTGGTTTTAGTTCAACCAAGATTCAAGATTCAAAACAGTTCAGGAAAGGTCCTGTTAATGTGATTTTATTTGTATCAATACTTGCTCAAATGAGTATTCGTTTTCGATACTTTTGACAAATGTAAGTCTAGATATATTGTATTTATTTAATGTATTTCAGTATCAATGCTTGTTCAATTGAGTATCTTGTTTCGTTACCATTTTTAGTAATTAGTATCAATTTGACTAATAATCATGTACAATGGCCACATCAAGTTTGAGCTTGGCCAGTTCAGTTCAGACAAATATAAATGTGTGTTTACTAAAATATTATTCTAATCTAACTATTTCAAAGCCACACACCAGATTATGAAACATTGTGTTGCTGAAAATACTACAGTAAATCCATGAATTAAATAGTATGTTGCAGCCGGCGATGTTGAGTGATTGATAGATATTCTAAACATGATTGAAGGGTGAACATAACATGGTTGTGGTTGCCATAGTGATAACCTTGATCTTGTAAGTCATATATTCAATATGTGCGATGAAAAATGACACTTAAGAGACACTGTACTGCAAATACACCGTCTGTCTTACTGTGGAGAATGAGTGATTGAATGGATGGCATTGTCACTGAGAAGGTTACACGCATCTTAAAATGTACTGGAAAAATATATTTCAAAAAGAACACTGACACTACTACTACTTTAATTCAAGGTCAATGACACAATTTGATTCGGTCTTGATTTAATTTGTATCCATTATGGAAAATAAACTATTACCATAATATTTAATAGTGATTAAAGAAGCCAATATTATTTTGTGTTGAAAATGTAATTCAATTGTATAAAGTAAGAGTAGTTTTATTATCTTTACGGCATTGAAATTGATATAGATATCAAAACATTTTAGATTCCTTTACCTGTTACATCTATATGGACAAACTATGAACAATTCCTTTTATTAAAAATCTGAATTAATTGGCACTTTCCCCACTGCGATGCTAAAATGCCCCAACGCTTCTGCATTTGTCCCAAATCCTTTGTTTCTGTTTTTATTCCGTTTTTATCCGCGCTCCTCTGACGGCGCGCGTCACTCGAAAGCCCTTCATTTACCTTCTTTCAGGGGACAATAAGGAGTTTGAGCACAAGAAGAATCCCAACGACCCCTTTCTCTTCGTTTATGGGGCCATGTAATATTCAAAGCTTGAGAAGTGTTGATTTTCTATTGAAATACTTAAATATAAAAAGAGTAAGTAAATAATGTTAGTCACTTTATTTCACTAACAACCCATATTATATGTACTTACATTGCAGGTGTTTAGATTACATGTTGTTGCAGGACGTTACTACTACTGTTCTACTTAAAGGTGTACTATGTTACTTTTCTGGTGGAGGTTCTGCCACCTGCTTGTCTCTAGGGGAATATTATTTTTTGCCTATAGAATGTTCTACAGTTTGGCATTATGAAATGAAGAAATACACAGAGGTAATGGTGGTAGACAAGGAGGTGGACTCTTATGGAAAGGTTACATAGTTTCATCTATGTCAGGTAAGAGATAAGAGATGATATATTACCATGACATGTTGAGACCGCTGCCACACCAGCCATTGTGTGACATTTCTGACAAAAACAGAAGTTACTGTTGAAACATATTAGGCATTTTGTTTGATATAGATAAACAATTCTACGAAGAAGATGAGATGAATATTCCTAATTTACATATTGCACCTTTAATTAGAGTGATAAAATTAAGTGGAGTGTAAAATGGTGCGTCACCAAAAACAATTCAGAGAGAATTGTTTGCACACAGATAATGCAAGTGTAGCTAAATCGTAATTTCAGGAGATTCTTGTAATAAGTCACAGAGTAAAGAGTTTACAATGAGTAATGAGCTGTCTGCAGCTAATATAAATAAAAGTATTTTATCTCAAACCTGAAAGAAGAGGCAAGGAGACAAGCAAGTCACGCCACATGGTCAAATTACAGCTCAGATTAATTAAATTAAAGATGAACTGTGGAACATTCTCAGCAAATCAATAAGACCTATGGAGACGAGCAGGTGGCAGACCAGAAAGTTACAGAGTGCACCTTGAACAAAGTAAATTTGGCCCAAATTCTATACCGTTTTTGCAAAAACAAAGGTATATTGATGTCTGCTTAAACATTGTTTCAAGGCGTATAAATGAATGCATATAACAAACAAAATTATGGAAACACTAATACACACCAACTCGAGTAGATCTTCATCATCGAGAATCTTAGTGCAGCTATTCCCTACTTTTAGATCGTCTTCCTTGATTACATTGTGTGCCGGAGAAGTGCGAGATAAGATGAAATTAGAACTTTGGCGTTGTCCAAAAGTAGAACTGACATTACTCACACAGCGATGGGCACGAGCGTCTGTGAAATGATAATGACATTTGATTAAAACTGTGACAAATGCGATCGCGTCTTTTTAACGAAGCCGAGAACCTGTGACAAAGTGATGAAGGAAAAGTGGGACGGCGGGAGGACGAGGTACCGCCGGAGAGCCAGGTTTTCATAAGGTGAAGGTGTTTTGTAATGAACACCTCACAGACTGGCAGCAGAATGTCAGCAGTTGCAATTCCATCCTCCCCATCCGTGTACTATCCTTTTGTCATTGCATTGTCTTTGCCAGACTCGCGACGCCATTTTAGTCTTTCAATGGAGTGCGGTGAGAGTTCTTGTATTTCGGTGGTTACTACTTTAGCACTCGGGATAATGGTTTATAATGCACTCGCGGCTGCTCTCTGATGGCCAGTGGACACACTTTACAAGAGCAGAGCACTAATGAACTGGTGTGCAATCTGTCCAGGGGCAAGCAAGCGGGGGTGAGACTCAAAAGTTTGGAAATATAGATCCAGGCGCAAGTTTTTATTAACATGGAGGATGCATTTCCATGTTTTCAAAAACACTGAACTGCCACAAAACTGTAATAGTGAAAGTAGTGTGCTCAAACTAGGACAAATATATTAAGTTTACGAGGAAATACTCTATTCTGACGGAAAATCACAGCATGAAAGCACAATTTGAATGATCGTATTTTGGTACTTTTGATGGCTGCAATTGTTTTGGGGTAATGATGTTCATTTATACATTTAGGTCTCTGCCATTAATACAAATGTTCATTTCAAATCATCAATTATTTACTTGGTTCTTTTTAATCAAGGTGTCTTTCTTCTGTCGGTGTGGTTTGGAGCAGAGCAAGAAGAAATCATTTTTTGTGTGTGTTGAATGGCAATGATTGATGTCAATATTGTTTGTGTTCAGGAAATATGGACATTTTGAATTTTTAATAACACAAAACAAAATTGAATGGGAAATTGTGATTGATCAATATTAGAGAAAGGAGGGGGATTGTGTCATATTGCCCAGTTATTTGATCTGATTACAGTCATGTGTTTATCATCCAATTGTACCAGTCTTTGTCACATTGGTTTGTCATTTTGCTGTATTAATATGCACAAGAGTGAGAAATAAGAATTAAATTTGATTACTCATATCAGAAGTTGCAGTTTACATGCCATTTCATTAATCTGGTAAAACATGTCTCCATGGTGTCTTATGTTATGTGCTAATTCAACTTTCTTATTCTTGTATTCATTTACCAATTAATTTGGGTCTGAAAGAGAAGTTCTTCTGACATGTTCAAAATGTAGCTTATTGTTTACTGAATCAAAAAATCGAATGGTATATTGGTCAAAAATTAGCAATGAATATGTTTTTTTTTTATTTTGCATTATTAATCAGTGCTCTGCATTCCTGCACTCTCTAGATCAGTGTATTCTCAAACTTTTTGCACCAAGTACCACTAGTGGCTTTCCGAGCACCACCAGATCTAAATTGCGTCTATAACAAGACTATTTCAGGTCTAAAGTCTTAAGTACCGTTGTATTCCGTATTCCGTGATAGTAAAAATGTGTATGTATGTAAATCTATGTGGTGGGGTCTGCAAATACTGTGCTATTAATAATGGAGCATTATATAATTTAGTTTAATATATTTGCCATTTACAGTTAAAAACCTCATTGGAAAGCCCAAAGCGTACAAGACATCAAAACAACCACACAAACAAACAAACAAACAAGGCAGAAGTTACAAAACACTAAATGTACCATGAACATTTTTTGAAAAGTTTTGAAAATTACACTGAAGAAATCCAAAATACAAAAAGGAGATTTTGTAAACCTCATTCCTAGAGAGAGACTTATGGAGTAAAAACAATGGACAGAAAAACAGTTGTGGGTGAATGTGTTAAGCTCATTGGCTGGTTTAATTAACGAGGGGGAAATACTGAGCCACTCACAAAGCCAGGGTGGAAAGAAGTCTGTTCAGGGCACCACTTTCTGAATATTATTTCTACAGCACGAGCATTCACAAAGGTATTAACAATTCAGAATATAAAAGTAGACTATGCCGAGTGCTCCTTCAAATTAAATACCCAGCATGCCTTTCTCCGGCTGAGGTAGACTGAACTACACATGAGTGATGCAGAACTGAAGCCAGCAGGAATATGCAGATGAAGTTTAATGATCGTGGACTGGAATAAGTTTGAGGAAACATATTGATCTCTGAACTCTCTAAAGAACTACGGTGGACCTCACATTCAGCTGCCCACCCACCCAAAAACCCCGGGGCATTCTGGGCCAACAAGCCTCCATTTGCACACAGTTGGTGCTCTAGATTTACAAGGCCGTACATATGGGTTTCCTCTATAATTCATGGAGGAAAAATGTTGGAGTCCCAAACCATAGTGCATAATGTATGTTTATAAGATTATGCTACATAGTGCATGTCTGTAGTCGGTAAAGTAATGCAGTATCTCTGTAACATGGCATCTAGAGCAGTGGTACATGTACCACTGTCGCTATGCAAGGTTATCTGGTTAGTCAACGCTTCTCTTCTGGTTTTAACTTCACTTAGAGTACATACGCTCAGCACAGACGTGTGCAGTTTGCAGAAAGCGCGCAGATATGAGAACAAATCAATCTAAAAGTGATGTGTCCATCCCGGAGACACCTGTCATGCTGCAATGTCAAATAAATATGTGAAGGAGTGTCTGGAATGCCTGCCAAAGTGGTCTGATAAATTTGGATTTGGCTAGGTGTTTTTTTATTTTTATTTTTTATTTTGTTAATTTTATTGTATTTCTGTTTCTGTAATTTCTTTGTGATTTAATGCATTTTTCCTGCTGTGTGAAGCACTTTGAATTGCCTTGCCTTGCCTAGAGTACATATTATTCACATTTTTGTTCTTCCTTCTTCTTCCAGGAATTTCTCAGTAAAAGCTTAGTTATTACGTTTTCATTTTTGTATTGAATGTTTGTGGATATATGCCAAAGGGTTTGTGAGAGTTAGGAACTAGTAAGTCGCATACAAATACATATTTTTTGCTGTGTGAAAAACAGATTCCCCAGTTTTGAAACTACTGTGGGAATGGTATATTACTAGCGGTTTATATAAATACAGGTTTGTTTGTGGATTTTGTTTGGCAATAAAACATATACTTATATATTGCCCACCTCTAGCTGCATTCACATTTAATTCACTCATATTTTTTGACTAATATTATTCTACTCGCTCTTTCCTATCCAAGTTTAGTGGATCAGTAAAGTTCTTCTGACTCTTGCAAATGACGTTTTGACTGAATTACAGATGGGGATTGACCTTCCTCCGTCACTCTTGGTTGTCCACATGCCTTTCCGTGTGAACTGTTGAAGTGGTTTCATTGTCTTTTCATGTTTCTGGTTGAAGTGATCGGACCTCGACATGGCTGTGTTGTCACTGTCACGCTGCCGGTTCGATCCTCCGGTGCTGGTGAAGGTGAGAGTTGCTTTTTGTTTGCGGGGATGTGCTCAGCGATTCAATTTGACAAGTCCGTCTCAGCAGAGGGCAGTGGAAGCTTAAGGACAGAGCGGACAGTAATAGAAAAGCACTGGAGCTCGTCGTGCATCCTCCATGTTTAAGTTTGGGGGTTTCTATGCATTTGAACTGCTTTTGTCTACAATTACAAAGGTTCATTGTCTAATTGTGCTTCATATTTTGTCCCTAATCAAACTTATGAATGTTTTTTTTAATACTTTTTGTTTTTATTCATAGCTGACGTCAAAATTGTGTTTACTACGGCTTTAAAAATGATTATTGTACGTTGATTGACTGTAACGACGCTACCTTCTTGTCTCCAGATGTCATTTCTTTGCCTGGAATGTTCTATAATATGGTATAAAACACATTTATTTCATTACACGTGTTTTTATTCCTGGAAAACCTTGGAAAACATGCATTCTTGTTGTTTACTGACCTGTAACTTGGCCTGGTGGTGCCCTCTGCTTGTCTCTGTGGAAGTTTAATGCCATACTGTGGAACATTCTAAGCAAAGCGATAACATCTCCATTGAGACAAGCAGTTGATGTATAATTCATCAGGAAAAATGTCTTTCCTATTCAGAATTATTGACAAGTTTGTAGTATTTTTCTCTGCACTTTCACCGTCTTTAAAAAACATTAGTATTTCAAGCTGATTTCTTTATGATTGTTCACATGGTTACCGGCTATATTTACATGCACACAAAAAACATGATCTGATTGCTGCAGTTATGAGCTTAATGTCGTGTAAACAGTTGCATCTGATGTACAGGTTTTGACATGGACAATTATGCAAAAAAGAGGTCTAACTTGTAAAAACTATTGGAAAAAAGGTGCTTTAAAATGAATTATCTTTCAAATACAACAGTTACTCCAAAATCCATTGACGTCGCAAAGTGTTTTTGATTATTACATTATTTTAGTGCTTGTAAACACACAGCAATAATCAGGACTTATTATTGGGTTATCTGCTTTTTTTTTCGTAATTTGATTTTACTGGGCATGTAAATATACCATTGTTGGTACACACCGAGGGTAGCCTGGGAGACATGAGGTCACATGATCAAATACAGGTTAACAAAGGTCACGACAATGTCACAAAATATCTTAAACATTAAAACGTTAACTTTAGGCTATTTTAATCAACACAGGAAGCAAAGATACGTTGGTGACGAGTGGAGAGGGAGAGTTGTGATGATGGGGATGAGGAGAAAAAGGAGGAGGAGGAGGAGGAGAGCTCAAATCAGTGGTTGGATTTCGCGGATGAACAATGATTTCTTGAGAGGATCTTAAGTATGATCAGACTGACTGAGAGAGGCAGCTGAGAGGAGTGACAGAAGATGAGACAGAAGATGAGACTGAGGAGACAATCAACACTCGAGCTGTTTTTAGGTAATTCACTTTGCTTCGATAAACAGGATCACAAAGCAGTCGTGATCTGGGAGAACAGTTGTCATAGAGGTACATTGTCTACTAGACGATATTGCAGAGTCGAAAATATGCAAAGTTACAATATTTAGGAGAGATGTTACGATTATTGTGAGAAGAAAAATATAAACCTGAGCATGAAATCTGTAACTTTCTGCAATTCCTCTAGTACGTGACCAGCTTTATGAAATCAAACTTTCTGAATGATAAAGTAATAAGGTCTTTGAGTATAGATTGAACTAAAATTACTTAATTTTGTTTCTAAAATTCTCACTCTTAATTTTGCTTTAGACGTTATGATTATATTGTGACATATATAATCCCGGTTTACTGATTAATATTTACACTGCTACCTAATTTAGAGGAAGAAGGAACGAATAAAGCTCTATATTTTTCACAAAATGATAAACATTTTGAAGTAATAATTTCTCATATTGCCCACATTTAACATGAAAACAGTATTACATCAAAACTCAATAATAGCTAACTAGTTCGCAACTTTTTTGAAGTAGTGGAGTATACTATATATACGGTACTCAAAAGTATCAGTTTGTAGAAGTAGTGATAAACAAGCTCGCACTAAGCCACACTGGAGGTATTTTTGCTATATTTATAACAATATCTCAATAGGGATGTAACAAATCTCACAGTACGATATCATCACAATATTCATTTCATGGTACGATATCTTCAAAATATGCAATAGATGTCATTTATTTTGAAGAGGCAGAAAGAATTGCAGAAATTAAACTCGACAAGACTTTGGTGTGAATAATTACTGACATGTTGAAAAAACTTAAAGGACATTTTACCTAACTAAACATCTTTAGTCCCTGTGATGGTTAATTGTATAGTTTTCATAGTGTTTGAAGTGTCTATCGTCGCCCCCTGCTGTCTCTTGGCGGAAAACCTGCCTTGCAACATTAACGTTGAACCAAATGCATGTCTCCTGTGAAACCCTGGCTCTTTTTTTTTTTTTTATATTTGGCTAAGTTAAATGTTGTTGAATGTGATTATACTGTATTATTTCAATTAAAAGAAGAAAGAAAAGACTATTGGCTTTTCCCCAACAGTAAGAGTCACATTGCTGAAGTTAATTGCTCCTGCTTTAAGGTATAAAAGTGCTTAAAAACAGTTATGTCTTTATGTTCTCTGCACTGTAATGAAGCAAAGGATCACGGCCTACGTAGTTTACTCTGTTGTTGTTGTTGTTGTTGTTGTTGTTGTTGTTGTTTTTTAGCTGTTCCTGCATCAAAATGACAGTATATTGTGACAGCTGTTATTACTGTGAGACTTTTGACAATATGATATCACAGTACTTCGGTTTCTGCTACATGCCCGCTCTAAGCCAAATCACATTTATCTTATCTCAACAAATATACACTGAAAGTCAACTTTACTCTCATGTGCCACAGAAGTGCACACCAAAATAAGCTTTCGGTCCATTACTGCAGCCAAATGACTGTAGCCTGATTGCCGTCTGCGGATCAGTGCCTGTTTGTGGAGAAAGAGACTTTGCAGTGCATTATTCAGCCGGGACGTGGTATTACGCAGCATCCGAGCATCTCTCCCAGCGCGGCCCTGTCAGAATTGATCCACAACCTTTTGACCTTTTCCAAATGGCTGTGGTGCGAGGCGAGGCAAAGCGGCGGAGACATGTGGCGGTTAGTGTTTGGCTGTGTCCGGAGCATGAGTCAGCCTGCTGCTCCATGACCTTTCCACTGGATCAACTACAGGTCACACACCCAGACACTCGCGGCCTTGTTTTTATATGGAGCGCCAAAGGTCAGCGCTTGGCCCGAGACAAGGATATTACTTCTCAACGAGTCACTGGAAACAGAAAATGGGAAGTTTACATGGAGAAACAGGAAGTCGCAGGTAAACTGGTATCACTGTAGTTATTATTATTTCTTTTTAGGGCTCTACGTCTAATCATCGGTCGATTCTAAGTTGGTTTCTTAGTCGACCAACATTTATAGATTGATTGATAGATTGAGTCGACTATGACACAATATCAAATTTTGTGTCATGATTAATTTGAGAAGAAACATCTCGATTTATTTATGGCACTTTGACCAAAAAACTTAATATATTAAATTGATATTTTTCATAATTCTAAAGGATTATGAACTTTTTGAATGGAAAAAGTACCGCTAATGGTATTGTCACATAAACAGCCAGATACAAAAGTACTTTACATGTACTTTGATGTTTTTGGTGTACAGATTGAACTGAAATAGTACGTACTGCTGCTGCCTACAATTCTCTCTCACTAATTATGTTTAGTTCTTACGATTAACCAACTAAACTTGACATTTCTATATTTCTATAGAGAAATATGAGCGCTTCAGTAAGTCGATGGAGTGAAAAGTCAAATAAAAAATATTTTATATATTTTTATAATAAGGAGAAAAAAAATGGCATGGAGTGAAGTACCGTAGCTGGAGTGTTGCATATGAAGACACTGTTTCGTATATATTGCGTCTTGTAAGTGCAGTTTTGGTCGGGATTTAGGCATTTGAACAGGCCACCCAAATGTGAGACTCATGTGAGTCATGTCATTCTGCTTTCTTAAGAACTTGTTAATCATGTCCATCAAGTGTTGTTTTTGTTTTTGTAATTATTAATAAATCAATATTACTGTACAATTGTTATCTGTAAAAGCTATATTTGATTTGAACCTTTTTACCTCATATCGGGGACACGTAGGTATTTTTTTAAATGTAATTTGAAGTGTGGGTAATGCACACCACCACTGAATCATTCAAACCAAAGTTTGCCAAAGCTGCACTTTCTTTACTCTTCTACCCTCTATAAAATACTTCTAGTGCGCTGGAAGAAGTCACATTTGGGTCAGTTGTCAGCATATATCCTGTGTGTCTGAAGTAACTGAAAGCTGTGTCTTTAACTGCATTGTAGAATATTTGCCGCTGGGTAAGTTGCAGCAGATTTTGACTCAAGTTTCTTTGAGCACAGTTTTGGCAAGCGAGTCTCTTGGTGCTCGTGGTGTGCCCTGCACTGTCAGTACAAGCAAAAATACATAAAATACGCAATAGTCTTGCTGTTATTCACCTGTTGTTGCTAGAAGCATTGAGACCACACTGTACTGAACTCTATTTGAAAACGATGTCGAATTGATGGCAGGCATCTAAAATAAATCAATCAAATAATATGTTTAATGCTATATTGTGGACATTTTATGGCAAAGCGATGGGATAAATAACAAACACATCTATAGATGGTAAATCACTTTGATGCAGTAATAGTAACAGTGAGCAATTTCTGTTTAGTCTGTTCTCCAAAAAGGCAAAACTATGTATAAAGTACTTTTTCAGGCTGTTCATATATGAATATTGCTTTTTAATTCAGAAAGTTTGATTTCATAACACTAGTGAGGAATGGGAATCCATTAAACTTAAGCAAATTAAGGATTTCACAGTTGGTCATAGTGCCAATTAATAATGAATAATTATATAAATTTGTTTTTTACAAAATGTTTTCACAAAATAGTTAAGTAGTAATTCAAATTTGACATTGTGACATCCCTAATTAAGACTGAAAACTGTAATGGAGGAGTTTACGTTACTAAAAAACAAATGACATCTCGGCAGAACACAAAATGTGCACTTCCTGTTTCAACTGTCACAAATTAAAGTCTTCTAATCTGGTCTCACTGTAAGGCTTGGTTTAAAATTAGGAACTGGCTCATGTAGGTTTCCATGGGACTTCATTAAATACATGTCTTGGATGCAAAGACTGTGAGGTGCATAAGTCTGACTTTCCAGCAGACTGAGGCACATGTGAGCGGGACATACAAGAGGAGTGACCAGAGGACTCTGATCTGGACCAGTCCGGAATCCCACACAAAAATATGCAGGACAGTCTTTCTATTATTTAAGTTATCATCAATCATGTTATTGAGTTATTTTGCATATACTCTTTTAGATTTTTGGATTCAACAACAATAATCACCAGTAATGGAACGTAATGAAGAATAGAGGTAAAAATACTGTACTTAAGTTAACCCAAGACATTTTAGCATTTTTAACATTTTAGAACTAGAATGAAGGTACTTTTCATGGTTTGAGGTGTTATTTTTAGAATATTAAAGGTGGAATGGACGATTTTTTTCAGCAAATTTTTTATCATATTTCCTCGTGGCGTGGATAAATCATTTGTCCTGCCACGTATCAATCATAAAACGCACCTACCGCTCACCTGCAACCGCGTCAGGCTCGTCCCCACGTTTCCGCGTGCCTAAGCGCATGGATCTATCATAATATAGTTCCCTCAGTGTACGGGGCAAAATGAAGACGGAGAAAGACAGTTCGAGCTGACGCAGAAGTGGACTGAAATCTACGGGAGACGAGCGATGCGATCCGCTCCGTTGCGCTAATAAACAAACGCACGTGTGTGTTGTATCAGTCCGCACGGGGGAGTGCGCATGCGCACTTCCGCCTGCGTTCTCAAATCGCCGAAAAATCGTCCATACCGCCTTTAATGGCAACATTCTGTGTAAAGCCCCAGCTTTGAGCAAACTAGACAAATTAAGACAGTATTTGATTATTGAAATAAGACAATATAATCAAATACAAAAGCATTTAACATTATATATATATATATTAAAAAAAAAAGAGCCAGGGTTGTCTTTGGGTCAATATTGGCAAATGTTGCAATGCTGGTTTTCTGCCCACAGACAGCAGGGGGCGACAACAAGTCCATCGCCCTGAAATTACATGTGTAAAAAGATAATAATGTTACAGAGTTCTTCTTTAAGTAGGTTTTTTATGTTACATATGAAAAATGGAAAAAAATCACATGGATGCAATTGGAAATTTTACACATTTTTTAGAAAATGGACTAAATGGGAATTTTATTTTTGACTTTGTGCCATAACTTTGCTTTTTTTCTTTTCTTACAAAAACTGATATTGATTTGATCATTTTTCCATGCTTATTGACTTGCAAGATCGCTCAAGTTAAATATGAGATATTTGTCCATTAGCCTTACTCCTGAAAGTTCCTCTGTCACAGCTGGCTGAGAAAGTTACAGCACTTAGGAGTTCACATTGCCGAGCCTAAACGGTTCCGCCTGTCTGGTGTCCTTGGATCTTGAAGCAGCCAGCCTTTCCCTGATTACAGGGATATTTTAAGCGCTACCTATGAGAGTTAATTTGCTGCGTACGTGTGTTTATCTCAACATGGGCCTGATTTGTGGCATGTCTAGGTAGAGTTAATGTGTTTTAGATTTCTCCCTGATTGGGATTAATTAGATGATAAGCAGTGTGCACAGACAAGATGCTCATTTTGATTAGAGCCATCAGTTTCCTGTGAGAGGCAGAACTAACGAGGCTTGTGAACCTCAGAGGCTGCAGCAGCCATTTTGGAACACCTTGTCCTCACACTTCTACTCGGCTGTAATTCACTATTTGCTCTTCAGCTGACTCAAGGTGTCTTCACAATGGAGGTGGTGCTGAAGTGTATGTGATATCTAATAAAACCTAATAGGAAAATGCAACATAATTTTAAAAACCTTGATCCTGGGAACATATACAGGCGAATAATGCGGGACAACGGACGGAAATTAGCCCATGGCTACAAACCGGTGTGTTTATAGCATGTATAACATGTATGTTCATTAACATGCACTGTCCTGACCAAATAAACAAATAAACCTGGATCTCCACAACCAGTGGTGAATTTGCTTGTCCACATACTTCCTGCCACCACTCAAAGATGTCTTTTTTTAGGTTATTTGTTAGCTAAAACAGTTTGTCTCTTGTGTTTTTAAGATCCATTCACTGGCTCAAACAAAATAAAAAAATTAATTGATTTACCATCAGTAAAGGACCCATGACCCGGATACATGAACCCTAAGACTATGGCCACGTTCACGCTGCAGGTCAATTCTGATTTTTTGCCCATGTGTGACTGGTATGTATCCGCAGTTTTAGAATGTGACTTCAATCTGAACACTCATTACCCAGATCCAACCTGAACCTCATCAATAGGCAAAATTTTTAGGATAAACGTCATTGAACATGGTTTAATCTGTTTTCACTGTGGCCTCTCGAGGCAAGTACTGTTGTGATTTTGGGCGTTACAAAAATAAATTGATTGAATTGAAACGTCACAATTCTCAAAGTGGAGAGAGATGGCAGATGAAGGAGGCGAAAACTGTCAGTGAAAGAAGGAAGAAGTTTGTGAACAAATCAATATATTGGGTGACAAATGAATTCAGGCAAAAATAGAGGGTTTGTACCGTAATCGGGCGGTATTTGAGGAGATGAGAAGGAGTTGGCCGAGCGAGGGATTACCGTATTTTCCGGACTATAAATTGCACCTGAGTATAAGTCCCACATTTCATACTCCAGTTGCAATGGAGTATGAATTGCGTTTGCAAGTGTGAAAATAACAAATAATATCACATGTAAGTTGCTCCGGAGTATAAGTATACAAGTATAAATATAAGTATGTAAGTCGCACCCCGGCCAAAACTATGAAAAAAGGTGCGACTTATGGTCCGGAAAATACGGTAATCACTCCTGGCTGCAATGACAGCGGAAATAAGAAGCCTTTATGCGGAATTTTAATAAAATAAGGAGTGAATAAGGATTAAAAGGAGTGGAAGCAGCATGACGTGACCGGTTAACCTGTCCTTTTACTTATGTAAATAGTGTGCTACATGTGACGTTGTGTGCTTTTGTGCTTTTGTGCGCTTGCGGGACACATCTAGCTGCATTCTGTTCACACCAGACACAGGCAGCTGTCGCATTTTTAGGTAATGTAAACAACCACATAAAATCTGATTTAAACTGAAAATCTGAACTGGGCCTCATACCCTGTAGTGTAAACAGCCTAATGTACATAGCAGTCTAGTCTAGTCCAGTCTGGCTATGCTTCAGTTCTTTGAAGACATGATGTAGACTATGGTAACAAAAACTGGGCTGGCAGCATTTGACTGGCACCGAGGAGCAATGCTACTTCTCCAATAATAGTACAGTAGTACATTTAAAATTTGAGCATTTTTTTAGTTCATAGTGTTAAATGCTTATATCTGGGGTTCCAGGACCCCCAAGATAACCATGAAACCAACTTGTGAACCCCACAGCGAAATTAAATAGATTTCAAGTTTAAAACCTTAAAATTAGGTTTAATTGTGCTTCCTGGTGATCAGCCATCCGCAGTGTTGCGAGTTCGAACCCCAGCTCAGATTCTACTGCATGTCCTCCCCTCTCTCTCATCTCCATTTCCCACTGAGCTGTCCTGACTAATAAAGCCGGGCCAAAAAAAATCCTTTAAAGAAATAATAAATAATAAAATTAGGTTTAATTGTATTTATTTTAGTAGTTTATTGTGTTATCAGACCCGATTTCACTAAAAGTGATGGTTTTGTATTAAACAAGATTAAATAAAGTGTCATCATTTTAACATTACATCTTGAAATCAGTTTGGAACCCCCCAACTTTGGAAAACGCCGACTCAGATGACCCTGGTGAAATCAAATCACACTGCCCTCACTCCAATAGACTTTGCATACGTTTGCATTTACTTTACTACTACATTAGCATAGGATAATTCTGGCTGCTGGACACTAATAGATCTAGATGTGCAGAAAGAAAACATTTTGACTGTGCACAGGGTCAGACGCACAAGAAAATACACGTTTGGCAAGATAATAAATGGTTTGGTGTGATTGCAGGCAGAAAAACTCGAGTCCATGGAAATTAAAAATGAGTTCAAACAGGAATCCAATAGCACTGTGGACAAATTACAGACAATACAGACAATTTATCGGTGTGATTACAATCAAACTATAATTAAGAGTCGTTGTAGTGCCACTGAGGAGCAAATCATAATTCCTTCCTATCCTTTTTAATCCTTATGAAATAATCTGTTTTAACCGACCATTACCAGTGATCTACTTTATTATTGATCTAGATAGAGCTTCAATGTTGCTGTGGGTTTGAACTGCCTCTCTGTGTTTCTTTATCAATATAATGTAGTGATGAACAGGTTAGGTTTTTTTCAAACCCTTAATTTTGACCTTGTCTGGTTCACCTGGTTCCCCCCCCCCACATCTACACCCAGGGTTCAGATTAAGGATTAAGGATCGCTTCCAGAACAGCAGAGCGGAGCCAGATGTGGAGGAACTGCAGACACATGTAAATCAGCTCACACAGAGAGATCGTGAACGTGGGCACACAGATGCACAGACATGTTCTCTACATGTAAAGTCGTGAAATACTGCACGTTTTATTACGATCCAACTCAAATTGACGGAGAAACGAGTCTAATAAGGAACTGAATTAAGACGCGAGTAAATGCACTACATGTGCGGAGTGGGCGAGCAACACCACGGTCAGCATTTTATAACCCATGCATCACTACTCTCTATCCATGACCAAGATCCTTACTCATGATGTAGGCAAGTCTCTCTCTGCATAATGGATCTGGATGGATTATTTGTTTTTTTTTAATTGATCATAGAACCGTAGTTACATCCGGAACCGTTTTTATCGCTAAAACTACGCGTCACACAATGCCGCCGGTGGCTGCCCCTCCTCCACGGGCTCTGCTGCACTGCTGTGTGAGCTGCCGAGGGGGAGAAGTGCACTTTTGAGCAGAAGTTTAGTGCTGTGTCAGTTCAGGTGTACAGATAACTACACAAATGTGGAAATGTCAGTTAGTACATTTAAAAGTTCATTTAGATCTTGAGAAGTTTATTTTGTTATAAAGTCAAATGTTTATCTCTGTGTAGAACTGTAGATCAACTCTGAAGTTGTGATGCACATAAACTGAAACACAAACTTGTTTTTCTAAACACATTTCAGTTTATGAGAACAAACATTTTGTAATTTTTTTTATCGATCCAGTCGATCCAGTAATTGCTTCAAAAACAGCGTAGGCTATATAAAGCTATTTATTTCTTATATTTTTAAAAGTTTTATGTTTAACGTTATGTTTGGCCCGCGACCCAGCCTGAGCGTTGAAATTCGGCCCGCGGCCCAAATGAGTTTGACACCCCTGTTCTATGAGAAGTTGAGGGTTTGTTCATCAATCAGGTAAATTATGCTCTTTTTTTAAGAATGTAATTAAAAAACACAAAAGTTTGGATACAAGTTTAAAAATAAATGTGATATTTTGAGGATACCCCATAAATCTATCACCTAATAATTACACTTATAAAGAAAAATGACATTGGCAGAGATGTAAATATACACGTCTAAGAGGATTTGGGCTGCATACTTTCTGCTCTCTCTCTCAGCTGGCTCTCACAGATGGCCTGTCACTCATCTTCAGCACTGCACTCATCCAAACTGCTCCTAACTTCTGCTAAATGTTTGTCTGTCTAATTACCAACTGCCTCTGTTGTCTACTTTAATTGGTGATGGACATGCCGCACTTGTCAAATCAGTCAAGTCAGTCACTTTATAAATACTTTACTAAATATTTAAACACTAGAGATGTACTTTACATTTTAAGCAAAAGTTACAGGGCTTTTGTTGATTCTCAGTAATATGTAATTATTTAAATCTTCTGCAATTGATTAAATTTTTTTTTTAGTTTGTTTTATCATATATCTGCTGTAATTGCTATTACAAAGAACTGGTGTTAGAAAGACTGCATTTATTAGTCGTATTTCGAAAGCAAAGAGGGGGAAAATGCCATGAAATGCGACGAAATGTCCAAATGCAATGAACTGCTCAAAAGGTATGAATGCGATAAATAGCCCAGGGCAGACGGATGCGGTGAAATATCCAGGGGGGAAGAATGCAATTAAATGTGATGAGATGCGTAAGTAGAAAATGCAATGGAATGCCTAGGAAACACAAATCGGGTTGAAATGCCCAGGGGGGGACGAAACGCCCGCGGGGGTCGAAATGCCCGGGGACAATTAAACTCCCACGGGATGAAACACCTGGTGGGGGGATTAAACGCCCAGGGCTGACAAATGCAGTGAAATGCCCAGGCAGAGAAATGCGATGAAATGCCCAAAGAAACTTCATTATTTAGCCATTTGAAGAAGTACTTTACATAGTGAAATAAAATAATATAACAATTCTGTGGCATGCAAAGGAAACAGAACTCTAAATAATAACATGTAAATGATCCCAGTGGGTGCTACTATAAGACATCTGACATCTATCAACTGCTCAAAAAGTTGTATAATATTTTTTTCATGTATTACTAAATAAATAACTGAATCAAATCATAATTACCTAAACCTTTATTTTGGAAGGAAATTGGATGAAAACGTTTCATCCTTACCATCGACTGTATATGATCCTTACCAATATCAATTATCTTACCAATGGATTATCAACCAAAGCGGTTTAGGGTGCCTTCACACTGGCACAGACACTACAGAAACCAGGACTACATCCAAAATAAACCAGGAATAGAACAGAACCAAAACAAATCAGTCTACACATCAGGACTTAAAGGGCTTCCACCACAAGAGTAGATGTACCCATAGACTGCTCCTCCTCCTACAACCCCCTTACCATTCAAACGTAAACTCCAAAGTCTTTATTTGTGTACTTCCCCATTTCTTCCAACTTGGTGTGTCTTCCTGCAATTTACACAATGTGGCGACACGCGGAGCCGACGCCACAATCAGGCACTTTTTAAGGCCATGTCAGCGGCGGCGGCAGTAGCATTCGTATCGGTATATCCACAACGGCGTGATAAAGGAGTGCTTGTATCCACACTGATTAATGAAGTCTTCATTATCTCCTGTTTTGGCTCTTCTTTTCATCCCCCGCTCTCGTCTGCACGCATTGTTTTCCTCCCTTTAGATTGCACTGATTATGTACTCCCTAATGAGAATCAGAACAATGGTAGAGGACTTTTTTCACTTCTCCTGGTTGCATCGCACAATCAATGACTCCTGAATGTCACAGCTTCTTTTATGTCTTTCTCTCGATTCCTTGTGGGCATTGATCCTCCGCCTGTGAATGGAGAGTGGAATGAATGAAAAGGACCTCTGTGTCGGACTGCTGACTTGTCAATGGGTTTTATAGGTTTTTCACAACTGTTGCTATACAGTTTATAGTATTCCTCAGGTGCTAAAATGGAAAGAAGTGGCTTTTTGGGGGGGGAACATTGGCTTGTTCTTGTGGTACTCTTCTCTTTAATTAACAAACATTTGAGTCAATTATGGGTATAAAAGGAAATTGATATCAGATTCTAATCAATAGTTTTGAAACTAGAGACTCATTTGAACAAATGTAATTACTGGCAAAAATCACAAAAGCCACATTTGGACTTTTCTGGAATAGTTGTTTTCAGAACGTAAGACCATGCTATAATATTAAAGAAAAAAATATTTTACCTTGAACATGAATTGTTTTGTATTGTATTGTATTGTATCATTGTGGTATCCAATTTCTGACTTTATGGTTATCATATGACCTGGTTTAGTTCTAGTTTAGAACTGATTTAGTGCTGTCCATGAGGTACTTAGAAAGACGGATGTTTTCTGAATTTGTACTTCAAACGTGAAAACATTTTGGAATCTGAGCAACAATGCCATTTGGTTGTTGAAATACAATACAGATGGATGGAGCAGAAAAGGGATGTGCCACACAGAAGCAGTGTATTTCATTTTTCAGTCACGTTGGTATATTTTCTGAAACTTTTTAAAAATCTGGCCAATCTATTGCACACTTTGCAAAACTATTAACTTAAGTCACAGTTCAGAATGTTTGTAGAATCTAACTTTTTGAATAAAACAAACAACACAATAAATGAAATGAATAAATGAAATAAAAACCATCAGCTTTCGAAAGTCGCCTAACCGGTTGCAGGGTAGTGCTGGGTCTTTCTGTGTGGAGTTTGGATGTTCTCCCCATGTCTGTGTAGGTTTCCTCTGAGTACCACTAAGAACATACACAATAGGCTCCACCCCTGAAAAAGAGTTCTTACATCTCAGTGGGACTTAATAACATCAGCCTGCTCAGGGACGACAGGTGGAAATTCATACTTTAGCCAAAACCTGGTACAAGGCATCTCTCCTGATAAGGTTAATGTATATTGTGCACTGTCCCTGTCTTAAATAAATAACCAAACTGTCATAAAGACTGTTGGTAAATGCTAACACTTTTAAATGTGTGTTGTGAGGCAATTAGTGACCTATAGGACCAGTGTCACATTGTGTTTGCAGCATAAATGACATTTATGCTGCAAATATGTATGATATTATTCATGTGACAAAAAAGCTTATTTTCAAGAATAATTTTCTAGCTTCAAATATCAAATTATTTCAGACTTGGACTTTGGAGTCTCTGGATCTAAACCTGGTAAATGTTATAGTCTGACTATAAAATGTCATATTGTGACTCCTGTCTTTGGTCATCGAGAGAGAGTGCAGTATTTAGGTGAACAGGCTGTAGAACATACAAAAAGAGTGTTACAATTGCAGTCTGTGTTTAAATGCCGTAGCATTATATGGGATCTTTAAGGCTTGAAAATGGATATAAGGTTGTGTGAATGTCAAGTTTTGGAATTTGTGTCAACATTTTCATATTACTATCAAAGCGATTTAAAAAAAAAAAGACCCACAAACCCAAAGGTTGATGTTTGAATATTCCTTACCTTGATTGTGCACAGCCATTGTGGCCATTGTGGAAACTGTGTAATCTTGATTTTCATGTGTACATGAAAGTAGATTATCATGAACATTAATTTGTTTTCCACCTCCTATGTCCTTTGACCTTTAACATTTTCATTAGTTTTGTTTGTCATATAAGGCCAACTTTAACACAGATGATTGTTTCTGCTAAGATTAGGCATCTGGAGTCACTTGTTTGGTGCATTATTGTGTTGGGAATTGGCATGGCATCTCCAAATGTCATGATTACTGAAATATCTTTGGGACGGGACAGAGGCTTAATCCAGTTTAATGGTGTGCTCTTTGATAATATCTATTACAGAATGGAATTAGCCTCAGTTAATTTGATTTGGACAATATTAGGCTTGTAGTGCAGTGCTGTGTGCTGCATATGAATGTGCCTGGGTGGTGCATTATGGATTGACACGGCACACAGGAATTGGATCCACTCTTTACTTTCATGGTTTCCTTTAAAGAAAATGAGTGCAACTGCAACAAGGAGCAGCTACAATTCAGGCCTGTCAACACCATTGTGCTCTCAGTTTCTACACAATTTATACTTAATGGGATCAATTCCTTTAATGTTTTGGAATTTTAATTTAAAAGGGACATATTCAAAATCAACTTTATTGAGCTTTCAACTTCAACAGTGTTTACTCGTCATTAGTTTACTCAAAGTTTTATTTTGATTGATCCCTGCATGTTTGAATAATCCTTTGTTGTCCTGCAACTGAGGCTCAAGCGTTCAGAAATGTTCTGTTTTCACCTACCCGCTATCCCTGCCCACATCCCTGTACTTAGATGTGATTGTTTGACAAATTAAGACCACAAATGTCCAATATGACAAGCTTGTTGCTGCTTATTGTTTTGCTTAGTCAGTTTTAAAGTCTATATGACAGGTTCAAATGTTTTTTCTCATTATGATATTGTTTGCTGAGATAGTCCCTGTGGTAAATAATGATCATAGTTTAATTTCAGTCAAATAAAAGTTGAAAATTACAGGAAGTAGAGCTGCTTCTTCTTCTACAATATAATACCTCCACCTCTGTGATGTCATCAAAAAGCACCATTCCATCAAAAATGCACACAACTTACAGCATTTTATGATAGTTTAAACAATCACTTAACAAAGTAAAGCAGTTGTAAGGTGTAATTATTTGTCAAATCATAAATATTGTATGATTTAAATACATTTTGGCCCTTGTTTACAATCTGGTTGCTAACAGTTGTGAAATTAGCTCCAGCTGGCCGTGTCAAACCAGGAAGTGACATTATAAACGTCACCACAATTTTTAATTTGGAGAAAAAAAGGACAAAATGTTCTTTGATTGACTGAAAAGTGTAGTCTAATGTGTCATATGGACCGTAAGCACTTCCCTATGTAAAGTGCATCGTCTGCGTTATGGTAAAAAGGTTATAATGCATGGAAATTGCTGGAATATGAATGTATTACCTTTAATGGACAACATGGCTGTGTGGTAGCTGCACTGGAGTTGATACTGATGATGGCAGCATGTTGGCACTCATGGTTAGCACTCTCACTTCAAAGCAAGAAGGGGCCTTTCTGTGTCTGCCATTGGCCCATAATAGCAGCGGCTATTACTCTCCATCTGATCTATGCAAATTTGTTAATGACAAATACAGCAATTCACTTACTTAGCTTAGACTTTTGAATTGAGCACATGTTGTATGTATAGTTGTATAGTACACATTAGACAGACTTAATTTACATGTCTTTAAATAATTCATTGCTATTATGGTTATGCTGATTGAATTTCCTTTGCTAATTACAACCTGAAACAAAATGGATACATACACATTGATACTATCGGTACTGTTTTATAAATGCTATTCCATACAAGGTTTTTCCTGACCATAGACTCAATTTGACAAGAAAGTTATGGGAAACGAACCGACAATGTGTCCTTCTTAGTTTTGACTTTGTTATGCAGTCATCTATATTCCTCTTTCTGATAATAAAAGAAAATAATAAAATGTCCTTCCTCTTAAGAAACTCTAGACACACAGGTTTCTATTAACTTTCATGCACACACAATCGCCTTTTAAACAACTCAACAATTCATTTGCAGCATGGGTGATGTTAAATGTTATTAAAGCCCTCCATCTGTTTAATCCACACTTAGGGCTAACAGAAGAGCTCAAAGAACAGCTGAAGTGGAAGGATGATGTGTTAAGGACATATCAAACGACAAGTGGCTTTTGCACCTCGGCTGGCACGGTTAAGCTTTTAAATTCAGCCCTGTTGGACATCAAGGTCCCCCTACACATGAGTGCATTATGCAGATACATGTGTGAATAGTTTGCATGAGATTTACTATTTGCATCTCACACATTCTTGCCTTTGAATCTGGTACAAACTGAGCATATGTAAGTGACAACGCACACAGTCAGTTAAAAGAACCAAATCACAAGCATTGATCTCAGAAGAGTCCTCTAATTTACTATCCCTCTTTTCTTTCAATCATCCTTAACTCCCTCTCATGTGATTTATGCAAATTTGTTCTACATGTGGTTATCTAGTTCACTAGTAACCTAGCAACACAGTAGTCAGCCTGTTAAGTGTACGTCCATGGATCAGGCATCTGTTGGTGTGAGATTTGCATCTGTGGACGCAGATGCTGGGAGTGTCCACGACAACTAAGGTGAAAGGTGAGATGTTTGGGAGCTAACGAGTGAGATATTATTGTGTTCAGACAAGAGTTAGTCTATTGTTTCAGTGTATTATTGCTAAAATATGTCATAG
The DNA here is from genome assembly GCF_026437365.1 of Eucyclogobius newberryi. Taxonomy (NCBI): domain Eukaryota; kingdom Metazoa; phylum Chordata; class Actinopteri; order Gobiiformes; family Gobiidae; genus Eucyclogobius; species Eucyclogobius newberryi. The sequence continues at coordinate 14,063,460 of NW_027315790.1, forward strand.
GTTAAGCAAAGAAAGGTCATCTATTCAGTATATTTTAAAAGCAGGCTGTGTGGGGTTTGATAATGATACATGGTGCATACATTTAAGTTTTTATCTTAATCTTTTTGTCTTAATTTGCTATATTGAAGGTTAGTTATTACAAATAAATAATTAAGATTGGTATCATCTTTAGTCCACATTACAACTGACCATTTCATTAAGTCTATGTCAAGTATCATAATTTCATTGCAATAGCAGAGACTTTGATTGTGATTCCGAGGCCAGTAAAAAGAGTATATGCTGAGGTCCAGTTGTCCTGGGAGCTTGGCTCTTCAGAGAATTGTAAATTCACACAGGAACAGCCTTCCCACTCGGAATTCCTACTTGGAAACTCAAGCAAACTTTCAGAACCCCGAGTTGATCAGAGTTAGAAAATCCAACATGGTTGTGAAAGGTTTGGTAAAATTTAACACTCCGACAGTGCAGCTGCTGAGCCTCTACCGATATAAATATGCTGTTATGTTGTTATATTGGATTCACATTTTGGCTAATTTGAGCACTTTCCTAATTGTATTTATTTGTTTTGAGTCGCTACTGTTATATACTGTAATTCTCCAATGTGATGACTGGAACTAAGAAACTCATGAGAAAACATCACTCCAAGGTCCGAGTTCCGACATCCGAGGACGTCTTGAACACAGCATAAGAGCAGAGCACATGGATACTTTGCATTATAAGCAAAGTCCATAAATTAGCTGCATAAGTCAGTCAGACAGACAGTTCTTAAGTTCAGGTTCCACTCCACAAACCATGTCTCTGTCACTAGTGTTTTTAACGTCCGCAGAACTTCCAGAGTTAAGCTGCTCTTCGTCTGACCTTCCTCACCTCTGCGATGAAAACTGCAGTGTGCATGCATTCATAACACCTACCACTATTACACCAGTATTTCAATAAATGATACAATATGGCCCTGCCCTAATTTCACAACTGAGCAACTTGTTGAATTTGAAACAAAGCTGTATCCACTAAATAAGAATCATCACTGTTGAGGGTCAATGTGAGCGCTCCTGCCTGATTCAAACCACTACAGTAAACACATCTACACATTGTCTGAAACAATTTGCTCATGTTGAATGCAAAACAATGGATAATAATAATGGCGCACAACATTTTCCGTTATACAAAAATGTGACCCTGGCATTCACAAAAAGTTCACCACTAAATTGTCAATCATCTGTGTTGTATCATTTGCTCCTGCTCCCATAAAAACAGGGCCAGGCCTAGAGTCCGATGACCTATTCCTATTGTCCACCAATCACCTCCAATCACTGTAAAGTTAATCTAATCCATGGTGTTCTTCCCGTTCCTCGCTCTGGAGAAAGAACACGAGCCAATTACAAGTGTGTGCAACTCCGTGCTGAGTGCTGTTGGTATTTTCCCTCTCATTAAGTCACAGCCAGAGCCCTCTCAGCCTGTTCGCACTGATGTAAACATAGTATTTTCCTTAATGTGCCAATTCATTATACATTTAAATCAAGGTAATTGGATTTTCAAGATTTGTATGTTGGTTTAAATTGATATCATTTTCTATACTTGGATTTGCTATTATGTTTATGATGCAGCAAGAGCAAATGAAGTAAGTGAAAGCGTGTTGATATTCTGATCACTCATCGCTCATGTCCCCAGAATACCTTTATCGCTCCTGTGCCTGAGTAGCTTTGGGTTAGTTCCCGACTGGGACACTGCAGGCAGGTTATAATTGTCATATAATTGTTGAGAGTTGATTTTCAGAAACACTGCAGGGAATAGATGGAATCAAATGTCTTGTATAAAGTTTGTGAGTGTGACGTCACACTGCAATGAATTACCTGTAGAAAAGTAGTTTTCAATGGAGATTTTTAGACGATAGCTATTTGTGTTAACATTAACCCCGAAGCTATTCAAATATAATGTTGGATTTATGCTCAAGCTGTGTGCCGTTTGGTTTAGTTATTAAAGTTGAATGCCTGCTACACTTGCCAAATTAATGCCTGCTACACTAGCCCCAGAGCAGAGCGGGTCTGCGGCAAGAATACACAAGGCTTTTTCCAGACACCGCAGCAGTTGGAATGGTTTATTTGTAATTAGACAAGTACTTCTCTGAGTCACGCACCACAGTACAAGTACAGTAGGTGTGAGAGACAAGCAGTCTGCAACCTGCTCAAAATATGTATCTAACCCACTGGTTATTGAGTGGAAAGGAAGTGGAAAGGTGTGATCAATTTGTGAGCCAAGCATTTTTGTTTACAATTTATATTAAGGATTCTTGGACTTCGTTGCCAGCGACAAACATATTGGTCCTTTAACTTCACTTAGGTTCAACATTCATATACTGTAGGCATACCAAGTGAAACACATAAAAATATTGCAAATATTTAGTAATGAATGGTGTAATTGCGATTGGGCTGTCCTGAACTTAAATGTGGTTACGGTTCCCTTGTTTTATTGTTGTCCCTCTAGGATTTTTTTCCTCTGCATTTGACCCATATTTCACTGCACTGGGGGGCAGAGACCACCCACCTCTGATCATGAGCTAGGCTTGGCCAGGACCTTAACTGGAGGTTTAAATATGGTGCATGTTTTGGGTTTATGGGAAGGAAACACACCCAGGCACAGGGAAATACATGCAACCCCCAGAAAATTCTGAAAAGCCAGAGTCTCGTTGCTGTGAGGCGAGAGTGCTAGCCACTATGTGCATGTCTTATTTTGTATGATAGACACTAGAAAAGAGAATAAAACCAAGTATATAGAGACAAGGGCTGAGTTAAGAGTAAAGCAGGGCACAAGGGGGAGCTCTCTGGGTAAAGGCGAGATGGAAGAACTGCCCCCCCAGGCTTTCTTCGGTTCTGTCCTTATGATTGAGAGATATTTCCCCTGTGCGGTGTCTATCGTCCCTTTTTCTGGCTCACACATCCCCTCACAACCGTCTGCTGCTCAAATCTTCCTATTTTTATTTATTTATATTTCTAAAAGTTCAATCCGACACAACAGCACCAAGAGAGTGACCTATAGGCTGCACATATATGGCTTTGTAAGTTTGGAGTAGATAAAGATATTTTTTGAGCAATACGAGAAATGATATAGTCGGCCTCACCTCCACTCACAGTTTGGGCTCTGGAACCCATCTCCTCGAGAGGGGCTGGACGCTCCACTTCTCTGGTGTTGCCCGCGGGGAGAGGCGGCGGGCTGGTGTGGGCTTGCTGATAGCCCCTCAGCTCAGCCGCCACGTGTTGGAGTTTACCCCGGTGAACGAGAGGGTCGCGTCCCTCCGCCTTCGGGTGGGGGACAAGTCTCTCACTGTTGTGGCGGCCTACGGGCCGAACAGCAGTGCAGAGTACCCGGCCTTCTTGGAGTCCTTGGGAGGGGTACTGGACAGTGCACCGACCGGGGACTCCGTTGTTCTACTGGGGGACTTCAACGCCCACTTGGGCAATGACAGTGACACCTGGAGAGGGGTGATCGGGAAGAACGGCTTCCCCGATCTGAACCCGAGCGGTGTTCAGTTATTGGACTTCTGTACTAGCCACGGATTGTCCATAACGAACACCATGTTCAAGCACAAGGGTGTCCATCAGGGCACATGGCACCAGGACACCCTAGGCCGGAGGTCAATGATCGACTTTGTTGTCGTGTCATCAGACCTCCGGCCGCGTGTCTTGGACACTCGAGTGAAGAGAGGGGCAGAGTTGTCAACCGATCACCACCTGGTGGTGAGTTGGATCCGCTGGCGGAGGAGGAAGCCGGACAGACTTGGCAGACCCAAGCGCATTGTGAGGGTCTGTTGGGAACGTCTAGTGGAGCCCTCTGTCAGTAGGGTATTCAACTCGCACCTCCGGGAGAGCTTCTCCCATGTCCCGGGGGAGGCTGGGGACATTGAGTCCGAGTGGACCATGTTCTCCGCCTCCATTGTTGATGCGGCTGCTCGGAGTTGTGGTCGCAGGGTCTCCGGTGCCTGTCGTGGCGGCAACCCCCGAACCCGGTGGTGGACACCGGAAGTAAGGGATGCCGTCAGACTGAAGAAGGAGGCCTATCAGGCCACTCTGGCTTGTAGGTCTCCGGAGGTCATCGACGGGTATCGGCAGGCCAAGCGAGCCGCGGCTCGTGCTGTCGCAGAGGCAAAAACCCGGGCCTGGGAGGAGTTCGGGGAGGCCATGGAGGAGGACTATCGGTCGGCACCAAAGAAATTCTGGCAAACCGTCCGGCGCCTCAGGAGGGGGAAGCAGTGTCTCACCAACACCGTTTACGGTGCGGGTGGAGGCCTGCTGACCTCAACTGGGGATGTCGTCGGACGGTGGAAGGAATCCCTCAGTCACGTCTTCCGAAGAGGAAGTAGAGACCGGGGACTCGGAGGCTGGCTCATCCATCACCCAAGCTGAAGTCACTGAGGTTGTTCGCAAACTCCTCGGTGGCAGGGCTCCGGGGGTGGATGAGATCCGCCCTGAGTACCTAAAGTATCTGGATGTTGTAGGACTGTCTTGGTTGACACGTCTCTGCAACATCGCGTGGCGTTCGGGGACCGTGCCTCTGGACTGGCAGACCGGGGTGGTGGTCCCTCTGTTCAAGAAGAGGGACCGGAGGGTGTGTTCCAACTACAGAGGGATCACACTCCTCAGCCTCCCGGGTAAGGTCTATTCCAAGGTACTGGAGAGGAGAATCCGACCGATAGTCGAACCTCGGATTCAGGAGGAGCAGAGTGGTTTTCGTCCCGGTCGTGGAACACTGGACCAGCTCTATACCCTCCATCGGGTGCTCGAGGGCTCATGGGAGTTTGCCCAACCAGTCCACATGTGCTTTGTGGATCTGGAGAAGGCTTTCGACCGTGTCCCTCGGGGTGTCCTTTGGGGGGTGCTCCGGGAGTACGGGGTCAGGGGCCCTTTGCTCAGGGCTGTCCGGTCCCTGTATGACCGGAGCAGGAGCTGTGTTCGCATTGCCGGCAGTAAGTCAGACCTGTTCCCAGTGCATGTTGGACTCCGCCAGGGCTGCCCTTTGTCACCGGTTCTGTTCATAATTTTTATGGACAGAATTTCTAGGCGCAGTCAGAGGTCGGAGGGTGTCCGGTTTGGGGACCACAGGATCTCATCTCTGCTGTTTGCAGACGATGTTGTCCTGATGGCTCCATCAAACCCGGACCTGCAACATGCACTGGGACGGTTTGCAGCCGAGTGTGAAGCGGCTGGGATGAGAATCAGCACCTCCAAATCCGAGGCCATGGTTCTCGACCGGAAAAAGGTGGCTTACCCTCTCCAGGTGGGTGGGGTGTCCTTGCCCCAAGTGGAGGAGTTCAAGTATCTCGGGGTCTTGTTCACGAGTGAGGGAAGGATGGAGCGTGAGATCGACAGGCGGATCGGTGCAGCGGCTGCAGTGATGCAGTCGCTGCATCGGACCGTTGTGGTAAAGAGGGAGCTGAGCCGAAAGGCAAAGCTCTCTATTTACCGGTCGGTCTACGTTCCTACCCTCACCTATGGTCATGAGCTTTGGGTAGTGACCGAAAGAACAAGATCGCGGATACAAGCGGTCGAAATGAGTTTCCTCCGCCGTGTGGCTGGGCGCTCCCTTAGAGATAAGGTGAGGAGCTTGGCCACACGGGGGGAGCTCGGAGTAGAGCCGCTGCTCCTCCACGTCGAGAAGAGCCAGCTGAGGTGGCTCGGGCATCTGTTCCGGATGCCTCCTGGGCGCCTCCCTCGGGAGGTGTTTCAGGCATGTCCCACCGGGAAGAGGCCCCGGGGAAGACCCAGGACACGCTGGAGAGACTATGTCTCTCGGCTGGCCTGGGAACGCCTCGGGATCCCCCCGGAGGAGTTAGAGGAAGTGTCTGGGGAGAAGGAAGTCTGGGAGTCCCTGCTCAGACTGCTGCCCCCGCGACCCGGCCCCGGATAAAGCGGCAGAAGATGGATGGATGGATGGATGGACGAGAAATGAACAAAGAAATATTTCTATAAAGTGTATTTTAAAGGGTACACTATGTAACTTTTCAGGTAGGTCAGCCCTGTGCTTGTCTCCAAAGAGGTGACACCACCAGGCCATACTGTGGAACCACAGTTATGTTACCGGCAACAAACTATAGTGCACTTTATAAAAGGTGAAGGTTGCGCGTCTTCAAGGCTTGAGTTCTAATCCCAAAAAATATTATTATTACAATTATTAAAAATATTTACGGGTTGCACATCTTCATTTAAAACAAAAAAATAGGACAAAGATATTCGCATAACTTTTTTATTTTGCTACAACAAACAAGTAAACACTAACACGTTTCAGCATGAAGCCTTCCTCAGAGCACTCTAATATTTCAAATATATGGTGCACCTTTGGGTTTATTTTCATTTTAAATTTGTATTAATTCATGTGTTTATTATTTATTTTTGAGTGGTACTTTTGGATATATGTATACTTTGATTATTAAAGGAGCTCTATAAGTTTTTTTTAGTGGGGGGTCATTGCTTGGCTCATAGTTTAACTTTCCCAGGAAATATATGTTATTAAACATATTTCTTTTGCATTTACCGTATTTTCCGGTCTACAAGTCACACCTTTTTTCATAATTTTGGCCGGGGTGCGACCTATACTTATATTTATACTATATACTCATACTGATACTCCAGAGCGATATGTGATTTTATTTGTTATTTTCACACTTGCAACCGCATTTCATACTCCAGTGCAACATGTTTTTTCTTCTCTATTATGCATTTTTTGGCCGGTGCTATTTATAGTCCATAAAATTCGGTATTCAATTACAGTTGTCATGTTAATGCTAAATGCTTTAAAAACATGGGTTGCCTAACCACAGATCTGACATGTAACTTGGCCTTTTAGCAGCACCAAGAAATATGCAGATTTAATGGCATACATACTTTGTAACAGTTCAGGTAAAGCAATAACACCTCCATGGAGACAAGAGGGGGGTAAACACCCCACTAGAAAGGTTAACCAATGCACCTTTAAATAGTTAATATGGTAGTAGTAGTCTTTTTGCTGGAAGAGTTGAAATAAACGATAACAATCAGTTTAAAAATAACAGGTCATGTCCTATGTTAACATTTGTCATATTCCCTGATTCTTTCTAACTCCTGCTAAGTTAGCCTTGGCGCTAACATGTCTAGCTTGTCAGCTAAAATAAATGCTGGTGTATGATCGAAAGTGGAAAAAGGAAAATAGATTATTCATGGTTACACGCTGAGAAGCCTGAATCGTCCCTTCTGCCAGTGTCCCTGCTCGCCTGCCTATCTGTCTGTCTGCTCGAGATAGAAGTGCACGCCAACTCACAACTGAACCGATCCACTGCTGAACCAATCCACCGCTATCCTCATCAGCACATTTGTACATTTCACATCGTCCGTCACTGTCTTCACAATGAGGAGCCGCAGTTAAAAACGTCTATCTTGTCTGCAGGACTCTTATAGAAACTTTCCCATTGTCAAACTATAACAATTAACAAGGAAGGTCTGGGGACAGTTCATTGCTCTCAAATGGGTCTCTGTATCTGCGCAGGACCACAATGAGGCACAGTGTATTGTATGTATTCAGACTCTGGTACACAATAGGCAGGGGCTCACAGAATTAGCTGCAAAGCCAGGACTCGACAGCCAAATCATTATCTGCTTTTGTCTGCTCTGACTCTGGGCCAAAAAAAATTAGATTTGTCGTACCATATACATCAAAACCAGGTTAACTTTGTCAGAAATGTAATGTAATGTTTAGTCTCATGACCTGTGAACATCAGAACTTCAAAGATTATGTTTTAGGAAAGCATGGAATTGGCAAAGTGTAATGAGTAGAATAATAAGGGCTGAATTGCCATGGCTATACAATCATCCTCAAAAAGCTTCTCTCTTCATGATCTAACAAAGCAGATAAAATGATAATAAAATAAAATTTTGGACCAAAATCTTTATACCCTTAAGTAGAACTGATTGGCAGCTGGAGTTGGCTTTGGAAATACTGTAAATAAAGATCATGTCTAGATAAGTTACTTTTTTAGGTGGTGAGTTTATTATTTTGCTTGGAATATTCCACAAAATTACACATTATTTTAATATCCATGGTGACAAGCAGGTGACATTAGCAAACCAAGTGTAGTTGGAAATAAAAATGCATGTAATTGAATAAACTCTTAATTTATACCATAATATTCCAAGCAAAGCAATACAATTTTAATGAGACAAGCAGATGATGAACCATGTCACCAGAAAACCTACATAGTGCACCTTTAAGTAAAAGTATCACAGTATGTACCCATCAGTCCTTACTACGCCTGTAAAAGTTTAAACAGTTTAATGCCTGTCGCTGTCTCAGGTGCTGAAATTACACAGAAACACCATTTGACCCATAAGTTGCCAAGGCGCTCTGGAGGGCACACTCAGCTGTTAACAAAGTGGGTCAGTGCAGCTGACAGGATGGAATGAATATTTCAAATGAAAGCGCTCGAGTTTGAAGCCTCTAGAACCATCACGGATTGCCAAACAGTGTCAAACAATGCTTTCCTGCTGGGCCCCACACTGCTGCTCTGCCTACGGCTTGCTGTTTACTAGTTTAAGCACTTGCTACTGTATCTGGTGATGGTTTATAAGCCTGTCAAATATGTTGAGAAGCAGGGTGACGTAAAAATTAAATGCAATGGTTTATACTAATAATTTAAGTTGTTGGAACTGAGAAAGTGTATTTTTTAATGATAGTAGCTTATCTTGGTCCCAACAAAACAGCTGGTATAAAGATAGAAAAAAAACAGACTACAAGAAAGGAAACGGGCCTTAAAAAAAATCCTCCCTCAAATGAAATATTCAAGCTCTTAAATTTGGTTTAGAATTTAGAATGCATTACACTTCTGAAATATCTTGTATTTGCTTTCTCTATATTTTGCAAGGATTAATAATACTCTGTGTTGAAATACAAAACAAAACAATGAATTATGAGATTTGTTGTCAAGAATGAAGCTAAGACCAAACCTTGATACACTTGAAGAAATGTTTTACTTATTATTGATAATGTTGCTAGAGTGACAGATTTCTAAAGAATAAAACTAACATATTCAAAACTGAAGGACGAATGAAGTGGGTCAAAGCCAAGACGACGTGCAGACAAGGAAGAGGAGACAGCCTGAAGACATCTGACTGCCGCGGCTGTTTAAATGTGCATGCAAATACTAGCTCAAATGGAGTCGTGCTGTGTGTGTCTCGCTTCTATCCAGCAGTCTGCTCCGAATCCAAGAACTTTAAAAATAAACAAAAGATAGTTTAGATAAAAGTTTGACTCTTCCAGATAGTGAGTTTTGTCTCCAAAATCTATAATAATGCATTGGTAATGAGAGCGGAAAGGGTTTGCTCTGCTATTCATTGTCAAAACCGAACAAGATAAAAATAAGTGAAGCACTAAACGTTGCTGCAAAGACAAGCAACACCCAAGTTGAAATAAGTCAGCAATGGGACTAAGGGAGAGAAGAGTATAGAGAGTCGACATCAATCAATTGAAGATGTTGAGGTGACTGATTGTTCTACTGCAGCAAATAGAGATTGAAGAAAAGTTTCCTGTATCAGTCCCTTCTACATTCTGGATCTGGAATCAAACCATTAGGAGCGTAAAGAAAAAAACTGCAAACTTGGCAGGTCAGACAAAGGAAAAGCGTAGTGAACGGTTTAAGAAATGATTGTTAAGCATTAGTTGTAATAAATGTAGCAGTAATATTGCAATATTGATAGAAACTTTATGTTAGTGTTTTATGTAAGTGTGGTATGTGTACTACTGGTGATACGTGCGCTTTAGCTGAATTTCTATGCGTACAGTGCTCGTGAATCGTGACTATTCATAGGATTTGTTCTTCCAGAAGAACATTTTCAGTTAAGAACACATTTTGTGAAGGCCAAAAACCTTTGTAAGAAGGCCTTAAGGTCAAATGTGTGCATAAAAACACTTCATGAATGAGGTCCATCATTTTGATCTGGTGGTGCTCAGGCTAAATATTTTGTGTGTGTCCAAAGCTTGTGCTGCCCTCAAAGATAGTGGGCGGGTTAAAACACTATTTCCTTTTTTACTATTTCTTTTTTTAACATAAAACAGCACAAACAAACATGAAAAAAGTTTTTAGGGCTATGAACCACTGGCTAAGGTTCTTGCACATTTACTTGAAACATATACTCATTCAACCTGATCTCACACACAGAGGCAAAATGAATGAGAGTTGCTCTGACAGTGCTCTGGCCCCGAGGTGTTACGGCTGTCTCAAGTCTGTCCATGGTTCACCTCTGAGTTTGAGGAGAAGCGTTGTCACGGTTACACCAATGACACGGCTTGATGTGGCTGAGCTTCCTGATGGCGCTCTCATTCAGCCAATCAAGGCAAACAGGCCACGCTCTATTTAATGATTATCCCAGCATCTGTCCATCTCTCCTCTGTGTGAGCTGTGTCAGAGCAGGCGCACCATAAATATGGCTCCAAAGCACAACACACAGGAAATCAACAGCTACACAGAGCCGGGTGTTAGTCTGAGTCACTCCAATCAAGTCTAAAAATAATAATAAGAAGAAGAAACGAGCATTACCCAGCAAACAGGTGTTGTGAATGATTGTATGTACAGTCCATTGTGAGTAAAGGGAATTGTGAGATGACAAAGTGAGCACATTACTGGTGTGTTTATATATACATTACAGACTGTTATTGTATTACTAAGGCCAGATCATTCTATGTTGTACTTCTAAAGCTGGTGACTGGTGAATGTTAAGTTTATGGATGAGAAAAATGTAAATAAATAAATAATAATAATAGTAAATAGTAATGATATTTTTTTTAAATATGGAACCATTTTCATGATTTCTTTGTCTGAGATATGAGATGTAACATGAAAAATAGAATAGAAAAACTATTGTTTCCCCTTCATCAAACCACATTGTTTGAAGACACACTTAACATTCACTACAGTGGATCACAGAGACAAGCATTTTAATAGTGAGATGCTTATAGATTCAGAGACTATATGTTGCATCCACTGAAAGGCCTCTGGTTGTGTTTTGTGATTGCAGGTGAGACCGGTGTAGCCCTGTCACGTCCACAGCGCCCCCTTTCGGCCCGGACGGCCCACCATGGCCCGGCGCCTATGAAAGGGTACCATGTCAGCCGCAGCCTGTCTCAACACTCCAGCGGGGGCCCCTGTGACTGTGATGGCCCTGGCAGAGAGTACTACCAGGGTCACAGCGATGGCCACTACTATGGAGCCGAGGCTTTGGCACTGGAGAGGCACCACTCACACTCCCACTCTCACAGCCACTCTGGAGGGGGCACCTTCCCCCGCGCTCATCCCAGCCAGCACACACCCATGCAGTCCTTCGACTCCTGTGAAGAGTGCGTGTCCTTAGGTCATGGGGGTAAGATGCATCGGATCCCTCCAAACCTGGTGGACCAGTTTGAGAAGCAGGTACCCTTCCACCCAGATGGTTTTCACACTCTGCAGTACCAGCGCTCAGTCAGTGGGGGCGCTGAACAGCGCAGTGAGAGCCCGTCACGCATTCGCCACCTGGTCAACTCTGTGCAACGGCTCTTTGCTAAATCCCATTCTCTAGAGGCGCCATCTAAACGGGAGTACAACGGCACAAGAGGTGGAGGGGACTACCGCAGTGAGCGAGGGGGGGGACACCGGAGTGGAGGGGAGGATGGGGGAGGACATTACTCGGGACATCAGTCCCGCTCCACCAGGAGGAGCAAGTCCAGAGAGCGCAGCAAGAGTGGAGACTCCAGACACGAGTCGGGCCGGCGCCACCGCAGTCGGACCGCAGGCTGGTGGAGCTCAGACGACAACCTGGACAGTGACAGTGGGATCCTGGGGGACAGCAGGCGCAGATATCCCCCAGGACATGAAAGTTTGGACGCTGCTATACAGGAGCTCACTATGAAGAAGTCTAAGGAGCGAGGAGGGGTCGCAGGGCATGGGGAGTGCATGGCCTGCACCACCATCGCTCTGGCAGGAGGCGAGGGTCATCACGGTCACCACGGACACTCCCTGAAGAGGAGCACGTGGTCGGCCATGACAGTCAGTCAGGCTCGAGAGGTGTACCCCTCCTCCAGGGGCGGGGCCTATGAAAAAGCCCTGGTGCCAATAGACAGCAAGATGAAAGAGAGGAGCTTCCACTACCTCCAGGTTTGTGTGCATCTCCACATCTCCACTTTGAGCATGTGTACGTATGATTTATTTGTGTTCATCCATCATTGCTTTACAACCATCAGGAGATGAAATACTTTGATACATTATTGACTTGGCAGCAACATCAAGGCTGGCAGCTTTAGACTATTTGAAGTGGAGAAGTGGATTCCTAAAGAATTGCCTCAACATTGTCCATAAAAGTCAATTTCACAAAAAAACTCATTAAAATGTCCTATCTATTGTCAAAAGCACAGTAAAAGTCTCTCTATTAGAGCGCTGTCCTGTATTGCAGAGGTAGATCTGTGTCTCTCCAGCCCCCGCAGGTCTCCACAGCAGTCTCTGATGCTAGTCCAGCCCCTGTTCGGCCACACAGCTGAGCTCCGCTGATAGCAGTACAAAGAATAGGTCTATACATGTCTTAGTGCTTTCAAAAGAAGATTTGCTTCCCTGCCTCGGGCAAGAAACATAACCTATTCTCAAGCAAAACTTCCAACTGCAAATTTGTGAAGAAGAGCTCACTCTGAGATGTCTAAGGTATTTTCATATGTACACTTGAGTCTGATTGATTTCACAGAGGTAGTATTCTGACACCATTGAGATGCTAGGGAAAAGAAATAAACAGGAGCCAATGACCCGCTGTGGGCCATTGTCTAAAGTTATAGAAAAATGATTATAGTATCTTCAAGCACTTTTCATTCAAAATACTATATTGGCAAATGCCAGAGTAAAACATATTTCTATGATGCACTTTTCTGATCTATAAATCCACTTTGACAACACGTCTCCTCAAACCTCAAAACGCATACCACCTCCTTCACTAAAGGTCAGCATGTTGAGATTTATACTTTTCTAAAATCCCCAAATCCTTCACCAGACTTTTACTGGTGATTTCAGAGCACGGATGAATTTCTCAACGTTTTAACATTGTTGACCCTATCAGCCATTGCATTAAGCTTTATAGAAGAAAAAAAACTTCCCATTTCAGTGCATCGGCAGTAGGGATGTCCCGATCAGGTTTTTTTGGCCCCGATCCGATTCCGAGTCATCTGATTTTGAGTATCTGCCAATACCGAGTCCCGATCCGATACTTTTATAACACATTTAAACAAATGCAACATAAACAGGTTGTCCCCAGTTTTTATTTTATTTCTTAACACTTTAACAGTACACCTTTCTTTGAAGTAGCTTGAATAAGAAATAATAGTGCAACATTTGAATTAAATAAAATAGCAGCTCAACTTAAAATACCCAGCAGGCATGTAAACAAATAAGCAAAGTGCGTATTAAATGAAAGTGCAACAGTGTCAAAAGTAAGGCCAGTAATGTGCTTTTCAGAACTGCACTCTTAATTCTCTTCTGGCTTAAATAATAAAATGTATGTTTTTCTTGATGAAATCCGTCTGAATGTCGAGTCAAGAGTAAGCCAGGGGCGAGTGTTCTGATCCTCGCGGCAGCCACGGTGTCTATCCCGCCGCGCTATCAGCCCACACTCCGCTCCCCCTGTCTGTGCTCCGGAATGGTGATGACGCCCTCGCCCAAACCGCACGTCATCTCACCCATGGCTTTCTTTATATCAGCAGCGTTGTCGCGCAAAATTACATCAACCCTTTGCTTGTCGATGCCACAGTTATTGCACGGATTGCACGGCGCAAAACAAAACTAAAGTTTACTGCTGTAAAGTGTGGGCTTTACGGCAGTAAAATGTCGCGATCCATTCATGCGTTATATGGAGGTGAGAGACAAATAATAAGCTTGAAATGTATAGCGCTGATCAAACTAATAAGAGTAAAATTTATATCCAATCAGTGAGGGGGGCGACGTCCGATTTCGATCGAGTCTGAAACCATGTGATCGGGCTCGATTTCCGATCACATGATCGGATCGGGACAACCCTAATCGGAAGATTAAAGGAATAATTAAAACTTCATGACACTTAAAAAACGAAGTATTTCCAAGACACATACAATATTTTAAAGACACACAATATTTTTAAACAGTGTGCTGCGTGAGTAGCCCCTGTTTGTCTGATCATCTGAGGAGAAGGATAGAGACTGTTCTCTTGCTAAAGACTGCAGGAATCAATCCAAAAAAATCTTTGGGCACATATATGAGATACCAATAGCACTGTAAGAAGGTTAAAAGCTCTGTAAAGTCGATTTTGCATGATGTGGGACCTTTAAGTTACATTACAGTTTGTACATGCATAACACCTTTGCTTAAATATTCAAGAATTTCTTCATCAAAAGGCGCACCATTTAACATTTAATCAACTGCAGGTGTTTTTAATCTGACACCGGGACAGTACAAAAATACTTCATGCTGATTGGTCGAAGCGTCACAACAGAAGAAGAAAAATGTGACGTGTTAAATCCAGTGTTCAGAAAAGCACAGTCCTCTTTCTCATCCACAAAAGTTGTATGAAAAACAAAATGGTCCTTAATTCTCCTAAAACTATGACATGTTTGTTTTGGGTGGGTTTGTTGATTTATGCCCAAACCACAATGCTGCTCTTTGATTGCTTCCAGTTTCCCCTGCGGGCCCCTAATGCCATGTAATTGGCCGGTTAAACCACTGGTGCGAACTGCAAATGAATCAGCAGAAGCCTAACAAGATGGATTCTCAAGAGTTTGTGAACTCAAGAATTGCTGTCAAGGTCAATATTTGTATTGCTAGAAAACATCTCGAAATACACACATTTGTTTTGTGAGCGGGCTCATCTCTACACAGATCTGACCTGGTGGAGACAAGCAGGTTGTTGACCCTTCTCTAGAAAAGTTACATATTTCACCTTTAAAGATCCATATTTGTCCACAAGCATTTACTGCCCTTTTACCATAAATCAGTACCGTTGAGACAGGCTTTTTACAATGGCACTATCTATGATCTGCAAGCTTGTTAATCATTGCAGTGAGTAAGATGAATACTCAACTGTAAGGCTAAAGATGATGTTAGGTCAACTCCTCGGGCATCCTCAACAATATACTATCTCTAACATAAGCCTCCATCGCACCAGCCTGCGAGTGCCAGATAAGATTACCCTTAGAATATACAGCATGAGTGAAGCAAAGATAGTGACACACATGCTGGGATGGAGGAGCGATAAAGGAGGCAAAGGTAGCCATGGGCCGTGGAGAGAGCAGCAGAGGGGCAGGCTGTGAAAACGAGCGCGATAGCAACCGGCCACGGGGAGAGGGAGATTAGCCTGAATCATCTCTAAAGTGATGACCTTAAAAACACACTCTCCGCTGGACATCTGAGCCCGGGGCCTCGGTGCATGTGTGTGGATGCTGTCATTTGAAATAGTTTTTTTGTGTGTACTTTTGTATAGTCTTAACAAAATGCAAAAGACAGATAAGGCAGTAGCAGCTAGTTTTGGCAGTGGAGATGTTTGGCTATGGTTCAATTAAAGGCCCTGTATGACTTTTATTTCATCTAGTAATATTATTTATTCATTTTAATCATTATTTTATCTGATGAACTATAATTAGTCAAACAGATGGTACTCAATGTTGAATGAGAACCATGGGGCTACAGTGACTCAGTGATCAGAGCACTTGTCTAAGCTGAAGGTGATAGGATGGATTACCGCTCTGTAGTTGTTTCCTTAGGCAAGACACTTCTTGTCTGGTCAGCCAAGAAAAAAAGAAAGGAAAAAAATATCACAGGGAACTCAAAAACATCACGGAGTTATGCAGAATTAGCCACGCTGTTAATCTGAGGTGAGAGAAACAAACCTGATTGTGTGGTTCGGTCTGAGTTTGGCCTGAGCCAGAGGAGGAGGAGGTGACCAGACTGAGATCTTGTGTGTAGAATATGCAAAGAGAATCAGTCTGGATCCCAGGTAAAGACACTTCACCCATCTGGTCAAGTATGAAAGCAGTGCGTGTACGTGCATTTCCTCACTTCAGAATCAGGTACAGGGCCTTTAAAGATGGGCTGCAAAGTTATTTGAATTTGTGCTTTCAAGTCATGGTCGGCCTTTAGTATCCAAGTCTTAATATATTCAGATACTTTGCTTGAAAAAATAAACTAATATTTTTAAAAATTACGCTCTTTTGCTGCGTCCGTGTTTTTGACAAATCGTGTCCAAAAACGTCTTCTAATCTTCCGTTTTGGCCACTCAAAGAACCCGTTTCCCTCTTGAGAGCAGTGCAGTGCTTCACATCTCCGTGTTATTGCAAGATCCGCCGTGTAAAACGTAAAAGGCCGCTCTCTTTAGCACATGGCCGAGTGGAACAATGAGGGTTGGCTACAGCGTGTTCCCGGTGTGACGACACTGATTGTGCAACCGCTCTTAAAGCATTCGGTTACCAAGGCGGTTGCTATGGCGCGTTCTCGGGTTTGGCCGAATGAACGCGAGAAATGTTAAAACTTACCTTCCAGACTTCGTTGGGAAAAAAATGATAGCTGTATTCCACTTATTAAAAAAACATTGCAGTCCATCTTTAAATGTACATATTTAAATAATTATCATGGTGCATAAATATTTCATGCAAAATATGGAGTGGTTAGACAATTTTTGGTTGATTACTAAGATGAATAAAAGCGATGGGAGAAATCAGCTCGGTCCAGTCACAGGGAAACAACTCAACACCGAAATGCACGAGGGAAATAAAAAAGGGTAGGCCACTTTTTACCACGGTTACTTTATTTTCTTATTTTCTCCGTCTTAAAGCCTGCGGCCTGCCGTTTTGTCACCCATACTTTCTCTTTACACGCCTTTTTTTGTTCGCTCATTCGTCGTGTTGACTTCCTGTGCTGGTTCGTCTGCTTCAGCTTACTGTATTCTTCCTTCTCTGTGTCAGTGTTTCTCCAGCTGTCAGAGTTTCTCTCTCTCTGTAAGTTTGTTTGTTGCTTTCTTCTTTTCTCCATCTGACCTCACAGCTTATAGTTAGTGCATGAGCGTGCAAGTGTGAGCGAGTGTGCATGTGCATCTTGTGTATGTGTGTGCGACTATTAGATTCATGTGCATGTGCCACTAAATTAGGCTGATGCCCTGCTGGCCTTCTGTTTGAAGTGTGAAATATTTTTTACTGCTGAAATATATTTCTGGGCGCTGTTGTGACAAACGGATGAAAAGCTGCCAACGAAGCAGTGTCAACAATATAATCACTGCATATGCATACCTTATTTACGGAAACAAGTTATCTTTAATCACCATTTATATTAAGTGGATCTATAAATGTTATCACAAGGCTGTTCAATTATGATTTATAAGAAATAGTATCTGATGTCTAAGTTAGTCATTCCATTAATAAAAACTCTACAATAGATTTATAATGTCTGATAAATGTATAAATAAAAATTACTTGTGATTTATAGTAGCTTCTAACAGTAGTATTTTTTCTTTATTAAATGAAATTAGCCTATTCATTTTATATGTTTACTTGTGTAACTATTTATGATGAATATACTTACTCACTTTTACTGAACGTATTAATTGTACTTGTTTTGTGTTCTACATTCGCCTCCGATCATTTGAACTAATCACACAGTTGTATGTACTGTGTGTATTCACCTTTCTCGTCCCTGACAGGTGCCGTCAGACGACTGGGGCGGGGGATACTCAGGAGGGGGGAACGACGGCGGGTGTGAGATCCCATGTCGGCGCATGAGGAGCGGGAGTTACATCAAAGCCATGGGTGACGACGACTCTGCCGACTCAGACACCAGCCCCAAAGCCTCGCCCAAGTCCACCCTGGTCGCCCAACGGGAGGCCTTCAGACGTTCTGTCAGCATGGATCAAAGGTGCCCCACCATCAGCCAATAATCCCCTGTAAAATTCATCATAACAGAGAATATGAATCTTACACAAGCAGTCCACTAACCTTTATTTTTGTTTGTATCCCGCTACTCTTAAATAAACATAACCAAGATTGCTGTAGGTCACTGAAAGATTACGCATATTTAATATATTTCAAATATCCAATTACCTGCCTCACTCTACAATCTGTTTGACAAAATGCGACTTTGCATGGAAGCAGAAAAGAATAAGATTAAAGTGTAATACCTTTAAATATGACAGGTTGGACTACACATTTAAATAAAATGTGGAGATTATTATATAAATGTTTATAATTGTTCATCCTGGCTGGACATTGATATCCTAGATTCTCTGCCTTCCATTTGAACAGAACATTTGAGCATTATGCCATAGGAATGTAGGCCTTTTTAGCTCCACCAAGAGTCATGTTTCACTCATTTTTCTACATGTTTTAGATTTTGTATGAACAGACATCATGTAGAAAAAGCTTCAGTTGTAATCATTGACACAGGTTTTAGAAAAACAAGACGTTTCAACTCTCCTCCAAGAGTCATTCTCAATCTGCGGATCAAGTTTGAAAACTCAGATATTTCTCCTACTCTGAGTAAGCCCTGCCCACCGGTGGAACCTAATTATAAAAGCCTGTCTGTTTCCAGTTTCACTTGAAACTAATCTTCTATGTACCCCAACAGCCCTGGCCAGGGCTTCTCCCACTCCATGGCTTCATAACATTATTGTATAGGACCGGTAAATTGAACCTTAAACCTCCAATCCTGTATAAAGATGGATTTTTCTCTTTTTTTAACAAAATAAACCCACTCAAAAGATTGGATCTCTTTCTCTCTCTCCATTATTAAAAAAAATATATACAGTATGGCGTAAAACACATACTACAGACGTACAACTACAGTAGGGGGCAGTAAATGCACCTTTTCAGTTGGCTGCCAACCGACATTAAAAGTAACACAACAACAAGATGAAGATGCACGGCGCTCTGTAATCCTGAATGCGCATGCCTTCTGTGCTGATGAAGCCTCTTGTGCAGTGGCTGTTTAGTCGCACCTATGTAACGCTCTTTACAACCTTCTTCACTGCTCTTGACAACCTTTAATGTAGATTCTATTATTTAGCAGCAGATGTGATAGAGGTAGTGCTAACTGTTGCCTAGCAACCATATTTTAAACATGTGCCAAAATCCATATAAATTACGCAAAAGTTAAAATTTGACCTTTGTTTTGTTAAATTATTCTTTAAACTGGCAGAAAAATGTGTAAATTATCCCTGAATTTTCTATGGAATGTCGCTTACTGATGACATCACAGAGGGATGTTGTTTTAGAACTCCACTTGACTGATGTTAAATATTTAGCACAGGTTCTATCCCACCAAACAGAGTACAATTAGAAAAACACAAGAACCTGTCACTTTAACATCATGACATGTTCCTCTGCTGTGTTGTGTTCAGGTACTCGTGTAAACAGTGCACAGACCCGTACCCTAACAGCAGGACGGCACCCAAAAACCACGCCCGCTCTCGGAGTTACACCCGCTCCCTCACCAGCGCCCAGGTAACCACTCTGCAATTTAGTATTTTAATGATTTAACACATTCATAACTAAATTGCTTTGAACATTCAACAAAACAAAAAACAGTGATGACACAGCATCACCATCCATGAACTGGTAATTGACAGATGGGATTTTTTTTTCCTGAGGTTCAGTTTCCAAACAAAACCCCAGTTAGTCCAAAAAGGCCTCTTTTCAGAAGAATTATTAATAATAAAACCTTAATATTTTTTACATATTTGAGCTTTTTGAACATGTTAAAAGCTAGTTGGCTTCTTGGTATTCAGTAGGTATGTTCAATGATTCCTCTCAATCATAAACATTTTAACTCTATCCCATTCAGCATGTGTATGTTCTTTTCGTGTTAAGCTTTGATGTACAGTTGCAAAACCATAATTCATAGCTTTACTTTCAGAGGGGAGTTTGTATATCTTTTTAATACGGTATTTGAGTGAACTAGATATGACTGAAAATTTGCATAAAAATAAACATTTTGCCTCAGTCCTTTTTGTTGGGACTTAATTAAATCAGGCTTTGAATTAGATACGGACAAAACCTTCTGCACAAGTCATCGAAATCATGTGAAGTATAAGAGTGTAATGTTTGGCGTGTGTAACTGCTACTTTAAGGGCTAATCGTTATGTCCCTATGGGGGGAAAATGCATTTCGAGAACACAGCCGTTGAGAGTAAAATGTCCCATATAAATCCAGTGTAGTATTAAAACATCATCAGGTGCAGATTGGACAGTGTTGTAGTTTGTTAAAAGAGCAAACTGACCCACAAATTGTTTTGCCTGTTGTGTCTTGCTGTCATTAAATGGTACAATTGTGCTTTACTTTAGCTTGGCGACACGCTGAACCGTCAGTTTGAGGCCGTGTGCGAGACCATGTTTGGGGAAGTGGAGTCCCAGGCTGTGGAGGCTCTGGACCTGCCCGGAGTGTTCCGCACTCGCAGCCACAGCTACGTCCGAGCCATTCAGGCGGGCTGCACTCAGGACGACGACTGCCTCTCGGTCTTCTCCGTGTCCGCTCCACAGGGAACCATGAAGAGCGGGGCAGGTGAGTGTGCCACAGGCCTGTGTTGAATCTACTACATGAAGGGTAGACTCACCGCTTATTGTATTAGTGGTTGTTTGAAATGTGTGGTTATTCTACAAAATGTGTGATCCGTTGTCCTAAAATGCTTGTGAACACTTTTAAATAAAAATGATAATAGACAATTTTAAAGTTTGAAAACCAATACAATCTAAATTCCAGGATGGAGGCAAAAATCAATTGGAACATAATGCGATTTCAGTGCTGATTTCAGTCATGAAATATGAAAAATCAATGTGTTTTTTGCAAATGAAATCCACTCAGACACATGTGAGTGAACACATTTACAGTTGTGTGTTACATTGTTTGTTATGAAATAGGAGATTATAATAGACATTTAGCATTTTAGACAAAGGAAAGGTTGCTTTTTTGTCTTTGTTATAAAGAATTAAAACCATTAGAATTAGGGTCCGTCCGTTAACATTTTTAATTCATTCTGAAATAACATTCTGTTGACATAGGATTTGAAAGGGTCTATACTACTTACTCGTTTGCAGTTAGTCACCTACAAAAAAAACATCTGATTGCCTTCAACTGTTGCCTTTGTTTTTGTGAGCAATTAAAATGCATCAAACTACCGGTAAAGCAATTATATCAAATTAGTGTTAAGTAGTTAGTAATTAGCTATTGTATTCATAATGAATGGTTATTATTTGAACACGGTCTTAATGTGTTTTCAGCAGAGTGATGATTCTGTGTTTGTGGAAGTAGAAATATATATCCATTTCATAACATTTCTGTCATTGTTCTTTGACATTCTCCACGTTGACCCAACATGCAATTCCTCCCACATAAGGAAATACACTAATATTCATTCAAGTCAGAACTTACTGTTTGCACTGCGCTGAAGCAATCCTTAAAAGATAAATATTTGATCAAATGAAAACCGTATATCCATATACATTTGAACAAAGCACGGAAGATGAGACAACGCTGACTAAAATATTTTATCTCCATCTTGAGAAGCAAGTTAGCTCAAGGGAAGACACTTTGAGTTCGCACTATGTCTGTCTCTGACACCCTACTTCTCGCTGAATTCTGTGTGTTTTTTTAAGTCACAGCCATGAATATTTTATCGCATCTTGCATCTGCATTTGTTATGAATAATTTTCTTTGTTTTTCTCAGCTATTTTGTGTTTGGTTCACCTTCCTTTATCTCCTTTTTGTCCTCACATTGTCTGTTTTTTCTCAGTCTGTCCTTTATGTAAGTATTCAACTCCCTGCCTTTGGGAACATGGTGCACATTTTGCTTTAAACTTTGCTTCTGTTCTCCTCTTCCCCACTCTTCTGACACTTCAGTCCTTCCTTATTGTAAAGGTGCACCTCCTCCACTCCCTCCTCGCATGTCCAAGTCTTCGCTGTCCGTGCGGGCACAGAGCAGCACCGAATCCACCCAGGACGCCTACTTCCAGAGCGCAGTGGGACGAGCGAAGCAGCATAGTAACTCTGTGGACCTGGGCAGTTCGGATGGCATCACCGCACGCTCCTCTAGGGGGGGCTACTACACCTCCAACGCGACAGGGCGCTCCAGGCAGCACAGTAACTCCGCAGAGAGCCTTGATGGGGTCCGGAGCTCCAGAGAGATTGTCCCGTACGGAGGGGGGCCAGGAGTGGGGGTCAGAGCCAAACACAGTAGCTCTGCGGACAGTCTCTTGGAGGGGCCTCCCAGACCGGTCCGGGATGGCAGAGCTGGGGGGAGTTTAGGGAAGTCCAGTTCTCTGCCCCAGAGCAGCATGGTACTCAGTAAAGTGGTGACAGAAGAGAGCCGCGTGGCGAGGAAGTGGAGGCCGTCCATAGCTGTACAGGTGAGTCAGGTACAGTCTAAAGTGTGTGCAACATTATTGTTTGGATTAGTTTTCAAACACCATACTTTTACACCTACATGAGAAATATGTATTTTAAAAAGAGCCATATTGTACAAAATCAACTTTAATAACCTTGTTACAACAGTGATCCATCATCATAAGCTTACTCAAAGTTGTATTTTGATTGATTGATTGATTGATTGATTGATTGATTGATTGATTGATTGATTGGGTAATCCTGTTTTGTCCTGCAAGACTTGAGACAGTTGTGATTAAACATGTAGGTTTCTAAAATGTCATGTCGCCACTTAAAAAAATAAAAAGATGTAAATGACAATCCGCTGCTTGTTACAGTGAAATATCACTATGAAGAGGCTTATCAGTTCTGCAGTTTGACTGTTTAATTATTTGAGTGCGTTTGCATTTGAGTTTCTTACTCCGCTCCTTTAGCTATGATTTAGTTTTCCTCATTTTGTGGTTTATCCTTTGAAAATACTAGATTATTTAATGTTTGAACTTCATGTCGTTACTTGAATCCTAAATTGTATTATTCTTACTTCAGAAGTAGTTTTCTTGAATACTTTTTTACTCTTACTTGAGTAATTTCATGGACCACTCCTTTTTATGTTGACTACTCTCCCACCTCTGCTTGCCTGTGTGAATAAGGTGGGAAAGTGAGTGATTGGACCTCCTTTCCTTCTCATGTACATTCATTGCAAGTTGGATTAACGTTTTAGACACCGACCATAATACCAAAGAAAAAGAGCTGCAGTTTTACAGATACTTTGACCCAGCTGACCTCAAGCCTAACACAGTATAACTTGCATCATATGGTAATTAGTCTGGCCCTTCATCAAAACAGAACCCTCCTTTGTTTCAGGTGGACAGCTCTGAGACCCTCTCTGACTCAGACGCAGAAGGAAAAGCCCTCACCGAGGTTCACTCAATCGGAGTGCAAGTGGAAGAGGATAAACGGTAAGTCATAATCAAAACAAGCTCTTTTGTCATTTGACCTTAAATGTCAATGAAATACAAGTTCAAGCATCTATCTTTAATCACTGAAAAGTCTGGCTTCATCAAGAGCCTTTTGAATAATTTTGAGGCGCAATTTGAAAAAGGCCTCATCTCTGGAGGCGCCCCACAGCGCAGCTCCTAATGCTGATTTTCTAGCCTGGATATTATTATTTAATTTAACATTTCATCAGACTTCACAGCTTGAAATGAGAAACACTTCTATTCTATGTGTCAATGTTTTTTTTCCACTTTTGCTGCCTGTAACCATGACGACAACTTGAAAGCTGACAAGCAACATGACTTTTACATCTGACGCAAACAAAAAATTTCTAATCATATCCACGGTCAGATTGGCTGTGCATGTGTGCGAGCTTTCTTCTCTGCTTTGTTTCTTTGCACTCATTCATGCACCTGTTAACAATGGCCACTCTTCCTACAATCATCGAGGAGGACGAGAGACAGACGAGAGATGAAAACTGTGAGCTCACACATTATCTGACAGTGAGGGCTGAGGGCAATAATAGAGTAATAAACACTCCCCTCTCCAATCCATTGACATGACATTTGCGCACAGTGTTGCGTCATATGCCAGGGGATTTGTGAGTGGTCAAAGTAGCATTGTGTCGAAAGAGGGATCTCTGGTACTCTGGCAGTGCTACCGGAAGCCAATTTATATTTGAAATTTGAATCCTGTGAAAAACAAGCAAGAAAAATTGCTACACTGATTGACTTTTAGGTTTTCATTATTTTTTCATAATGATTTCAGATTGCATTTCAATAATACAGAATAAATGACAATAATTTGACTACTTTTTGAATAATTATCAACTTAAATGAGTTTAGGTGAACTCAAGGTGCAACAAAACATCTCTAGGGGAAAAACTTGATTCAAACTGTGAGTGGTGTGACTGTGTGTACCAGGCGGGCACGTTTCAAGCGCTCCAACAGTGTGACAGCGAGTGTGCAGGCCGACCTGGACCCCGAGGGCTTCCCAGGGCTCAGCATTGCTGTGCCAACGCAGGATAAGAGTCTCCAGTTCGGCGGCTCCTTTCAAAGGCACTCATCCGAGCCCGAGTCATCTAGCCAATTCACCGAATGCCACCGCACAGTGCACACGCAGGGACAGTGGGCCTATAGAGAGGTGAGTCCAGACATAACAAGCATTATCTCCATGTTGTACTCCACTTCTTCAGGTACATCGACTCCTTTCTACTAATGGTAACAATAAAGGTCCATATTTATGCATTATTCAGGTTGCACATCATAGCTTTGTTACATATGGATTAACTTGAATAATGTGAATGCACCTGATGATGTCCAAACGTCAGCATAAGACACAAAACTCAATTTAAGCGTTGAAATGATCAGAATAAGTCTCCACAAGAAGTGCCCACAAGTCGACGTATCCAAAGGGTTTTGAAAGCTGATGTGGGAGACAGACTGAATTTGCAGGATTTGCAGGAGGATTATGTGGGAATTTATCAAAACGGGGCAATTTTGAGCTTTGGAAAAATAAACTGAATTGAACAACTTCATGTTTAAAGAAAATAAAGAAAATTATGAACTAAAAAGCTTTATTTGAGCAAAAAATAGGTTGTGTTTATGAATTTGACGATCTAAATCCTTTAAAATAACACTTATAGTAGTTATTGGGATGGTTTGGCTGTCTGTGAGTGGCTGAAACGGCCCTTAGTGTTTGCCAGAAAAAGAAACTGGGATACTTTGTATGTGGCATTAATCACTGGGTCAAATGCTGAGAACAAATTCCGGTTACAGTCACAAAGTAAATTTAATTGAGTAATTGTAACGATTGTAACTACTGCTACTGTACAAACTCAGTTCTGATACTACAGAATAGGCTTGATAATTAATACCTATAGTACTTTCTTTATGTGGTCTTATACTAGTTCTGATAAAGCTCAAGATTATTAAAAAAAAAATTTTTTGTTAGAATTGATTATTATTGATACTAGTTTTAGTATAAATTCATAACTGATTTAGATTTTCAGTTCTTTTGACAGCCCTAACGTTTGATATATCATCAGTGGTGGAAAAAGAACTGCAAATGTGCACTCATTTACATGGCTAACAAGCACAAGTTACTATTCAGTCAGTTTTTAATACAATTCCAGTAGCATTTCAAATCAATATTTTATATATTTTAAAAATGTAATGGTTTGAACAGAATTTGGACATTTTAAAAGTTCCTCACATCAACCAGCCCGCGCACGTGCTAAAACCGGCTTTAGACCGTTTTATCATCACTCTTATTGTTCACTGTCAATACCAGCAAGCTATACATTATTTAAAAGATTATTTTCTTAACAAAACAAACGTGTCATTGATTTGCATTGAATACTAAGCCCCAATAAGCAATTACCAATAGTTTGTGATAAAAATCAACTTTTCATAACACATTTCTTAGCTGTATTCCAGTGATGACAGACTCGATAGGGTTCAATCCATCAGTAGCTGTACTCATTCTGTCCTAATAATCCACAGAAAAACAATATTCACTTGTATTTTTCATGAAATAATACCATTTGGAGAAATAGTCCAGTAAACAGCGTTTTCTTCCCTGGAAAAACTCACAAATAAAGCTCCTCCGATATTTCTCTCTGTCTAAATCATCAAAACATGGGCTCCAGATGCAATCTGGCGCTGGGTATTTTTGTTTTCCTCACATTTTCAGCTACAGAAAGAGACCATCCATGAGTTTTTTGTTCACAGGTTCGTCTGGCACAGCGTCCTCTCATGTCTTGTGCGATTAGTCCAATATAATAGATCAATGATTAGTCTTTTACCTGTGCTAGCATGGTGCTAGCATATGCTAAGGAAGTGACTTAGTACTTTTTGATGGTCATATTAGTCTAGCCAATGAGGCAAGCTTTCGAACAGTGGGTGGGTTGTAGGAATAAGCCTGATTCAGATGCATAAGATATATATATTTTGTTTTTTGTTCACCTCTATTGGAAAATTCATGGTTACGCTCATGTTTACACATTTTCACATACATTGTTTTTAGCCGTTATAATGGGTATGTGTAGTCTCCAAAACAAAAATCAATTAAAATAAATAATTAATGATAATTAAAAAATGAATTATCATAAAGGAGCTAAAATTGTAGGAAAACAGTTTTTTGGCACAGTTGGCACATATTTGGATAACTTGTTCCAAATATGCTTTTTGATACAAAAAGGTCAACAGCACCAAAAGGCCTATTCCCAGAGATCTGAAACTTTACACAGTTCTTATCAACAAGATAAAAGTATAGTGAATAGCATAAGTACACAACAAATTAACAATATTCAGGCGAGACTAAATGGATGTTTTCTTTATGTTCGGGCTTCTGTAGTGTAAGTTCTGAAGCCCTGACAGTGTCAGATGCACATCTGCAGAAACTAGAAGGCCTAATGATGTATCACACTGGCATGTGGGCTGTAAGATCTTCTTTTAATAAGCCATGCCATTTGGGTATGTCTAGCTATTGGGCAAATAGGCTGGTGTTTAAACAACAAAGTCCATATTCTGGTCAATCAGAGCAGACACGATTTGAGTATTTGTAGATACGCCGTGACACAACTGTGGCATGAATAGGGCCGATTTGTACTCAATATTCACATGTTTTTTTAATGTAACTAATTACAAGGACATGCTAAAATTGTACTCAATTAGTAACGTGAGTCCTTGTAATTAGTTACTTTCCACCCCTGCTTATTATGTCAAATGCATTGCTCTCTGCTGTACCAGGACTTCATCCAAAGTGGCTACACCACCGAGGCCTGTCCGACCAACAGCAGACCTCACCCGCACCCGCACTTGCCTCCTCGCACACACTCGCCGCTCCCCATCACATCTGAGCGCGCCTGGGCCGGGACACCTTCTCTGGAGGGGCCCCGGAGCCTGCCTGACTCGGGCCGCGCCTCCCCCTGCATGAGGGACGGGGAGTTCTTCTTACGCCTGCTGCAGACCGAAGTGGAGAGGATGGAGGGCTGGTGCTCCAACATGGAGAGAGAGGCGGAGGAGAACGAGCTGCCAGAAGAGGGTGAGTGATAAGACGTGTGACCAGAGAAATCACTTTAGTTTACTATTAGTCTTAGATTCATGTTGTTTTACGTGGTTAGATTCTGTGTCCATTCTTCTGTAGATTTGACTGTATCCATGCACTTTGACCAATCAGTAATACATAAAGTAAGTAAGTAATACATGATATTCTATCCAAAATGCAGGAACAATTTAGATTTTTTTTTCTCTGATAATTTGAACATTCATTTCACAAAAAGAAGGTGTTGTCATACAATTATATTTGCTAAATTATAACTATTGTGTAAGTTATACTGCAATCCAGTCATCATGGGAGGTCAGCTCCCGAGGGCCGACTTGTGAATTCACACTGGAACAACCTGAAATCTCGGAATTCCTTCTAGGAAGCTTTTCAGAACATTTCAGATTGTATCTGAGTTAGCCAATCCAACATGTCTGCACCCTGGGTTTGAATAAAGTTTAACATTCATCAGATTAAATATTGATTTGACTTTGACTATTCTACCACTAGCTTCTCCCTACTGCCCCCTGCTGTCTGTGCTGCCGTTTAGCCTCTGCAGTTTTAAATGCTCTGTGATGCTAATGTTGCTAATATCAACACAGAGCTAATGTCAACAGAAGCTAAATTCACTCTCAGACAATGCTTTATAAACTGTAAATGTAATAATAATTGAATGAATTTGCATTGTGGCTGATTGGAGCACTTTCCTGGTATTACCTGATTTGAGTCGTTACTGTACATAAACTCCACTGCTCATTGTTTTTCCGATTTGACAACTGGTACACAGAAACTCTGAGAAAACATCTCTACAAGGTCCTAGTTCCGACCTTCGAGGACAATTGGCCTTATTTACATTATGGTTGCTAGGTAACTAATTAGCTCTGGGTATGTCACATCTTCTGCTCATGTCCAACCAGGAAGTAGAATTATTAACCTGACTACAATGAAAACTAGACAAGAATTTTAGTAAAATCTTAAATGTAATGATGGTATTTTGGTATTTTAAATATACAGTATAATAGAAATGACTTAAGGATTTGTTGCGTAAGACCCCAGGAAGAGAAGCTGTTCAGTTGGTGACTACTAATGACAAAAATGTAAATAATACTGAGTTCAGTTTAATCGTCTACAGAAATATTTGTTCTTTACCAGTTTTATTTAGCTCTTTATTCAAGACAAAATAAAATGAACTCTAGATGTCCTCTGAATACACATCTCTCTGCTAATGCTTTTCCCTGTCATGCTTTTATAGTTCTCGAGCTGATTCGCAACGCTATTGGCAGCACCCAGATGCTCATGAATCAGAAAGTGCAGCAGTTCTTCCGACTGTGCCAACAGAGTGTGGTATGTTTGAACACAAATCCTGACAGTAAACATTACTTGCATTCCATTGCCTCGTTTTACCTGACGGGGAAAATATGTTCCTTTACTGATGCATTGTGGGATGACAATACTGCAAGGTCTTCACGCCTAAGCATACAGTGCCATACAATATCACACCTTGTAAACTCTTGGCTGTTGTTGGTGGTCATATGCTTTGTGTATGTTAGAACCAGCCTAATACACAGCTGTAAAGACATCAAATCCAGGTTTATTTTGAGAGTATTCTCTGCAGTACACATATCCAGCAAATAATTCTTGACCTATTACTCTGTGTTATGGGCTGTGACCACCATGCTAACCTTTTCAGCAGAATGAGCAATAACTCTTCAGTGATTTAAGCGATGGGGATGTTCCTGACTAGAATGCGGTGCAGATGGGAACTATTAGGAATTATTATAGTATTGACACCCAATTGTTTGGCTAAAGAATACAATGCCAAATGTCTTTTTCTCATTTAAAGAGGAGCAGTAGTGTGCTGTGACTTTAATGGATGGGCAAGAAGACTTGGGGTATTTAGTGGATAACATTTGCACACAAAAGTGAAAAAAAACAGTCTCTCGCATGAAGGGTGAACACCTATCCTACTGAGCTAAACTCCTGTACAGCAGCAATAATATACCAATAAATTATTTAAAAATCATACATTGTGATTTCTGGGTTTATGTTTTTGGATTTAGACATTTCAAATAGATTTGTTTTCCCCAATTCACATGCAGTGTCTCGCCTAAAGTTTCAAGACAAAATGGGTCCTCATGTGGTCATAATGGTAGACTTATTCATGTGTACCTGTCCTTATCTACAATGTGCCCTGCAGGACCCTCTGGCCTACCCCCAGCCCACGTCTCAGGACCTGGCCGGCCTCTGGGACCTTCTGCAGATCAACATCGAAGATGTCAGAGTCAAGTTCCAGGACCTCCAGAGGCTGAAGGACTCGGGCTGGAGGCTTCCACCTGAAAAGAAGGTGAGAGCTTTGGGCCCCTCCCACACTGCCCTGGCCCCCCTCCAGCGCATGCCCCGAGCTAAGATGGCAGTGTGTAAGAGGGTGGCACAGATGGCCATGCTCCCCCCCAGGCCTCTGCGGGCACTCAACAGACAATGGAAAGACGAACTGAAGCAGAAGGACCTCGAGCTGTTTTAATAAAGTGTCAACACACTGTCTAACTGTAAAGATTGAAAAGAAAATGCCTTCTGGAGTCACCATAACAAAACCAAAGATTGCAAAATGGCCATAGACTTCTGGTTTAGTCCTTCAAAGATCTTGTTCAACAGCCATTGCCTTTCAGTACCAAACATTTGTATTTATCCAGTCTTTGGATTGGTGCAAAGAATTTTCTTTTTTTTCATATGTCTAAAATATTTTTAAAATATTTAAAACGAAAAACTAACTTCTTTGTGTCTTTTTCTCTTCATTTTCGCATTACCGTTACTCCCCTTCCCATGTCACCCAATGTGTTGCATACATGTCGTGGGTTTCCTTGGTTTTACCCGTTCTTTCTCCTTGGTTGCCGTTTTGTTTCGATAAATCCCTTTCATGTTCCAAACCTCATCACCAACACATGGACCAGGAGGACAAGAAGCCTCCTCCTCCCTTACCAAAGAAGCCAGCGGGGGGTGTGAGTGGCAGCTTGCGGGCTGACAGCGTTGCCGATGGCGGTGGAGTTGGTGTTGGGCCTGGTGGTCTGGTGGTGCCCCGCATGGGAGGACACACTCTGCCCATGAGGGAGAAGTCTCTGGAGCTGGGGGACCGCAGTCGGACTGAGGCGCGGAGGAGGCTGCTGCAGACCAAGCGCACGGCGTCCTTCAGGCAGAACTCGGCCACGGAGAGCGCCAGTGACAGCATCGAGATCTACATCCCCGAGGCCCAGACGCGCCTCTGAACACAACACCACACCACAGGGGTTAGGCACTGACTCTGCAAAAAAGGAATATCCACAATTGTTAAAGTCACGTTAGGCGTTTATTTGAATAATTTGTGTACGTTGAAATATATTGACACTTGTAGAGTGTTGATAAGTACGACAATGAATCTTGGTTAGTAAATTAAAAATATCAATGTTTTGAATTTATGTGATTTGGCAAATATAGAAATACCTTTTTTGCAGTTAAACTCTAATCTCTGCAGGTTTCAACTATGAGCCAATCCCCTTTACGTTCCGGTTGGAGAACTGCCTCTCACCTCATATACTTCTATGCACTGTTGGTTGGTGTTATTAATCTGTGGTGTCAGGTTGAGATGGAGGATGAGATTAAAATGTAGTTTATATAACAATATCATTATAGTGAGTCTATGTATTTGAACCCAAAACAGAGGGTTCAACTTTGACAGGTTTTCTTGTTTAAAGTGTAAAAATAGTGTCAAGGAGCAATAATAGCTTCTGCACTCCATTCTAGTTTGCGCACAACTTACTGGAATTGTGCTTTGTGACCAGTTTAAACAGGTATATTGTCTTTTGTCACAAATGTCAGCAGATCTGAATCATACACAAGCCTACATTACAGGGTTTGTGTGTTTGGAATATGAGCGGAAGTATGTGACTTGAGATGCAATGCGGTTCTATTGTTTGGTGTTCAAAGAGGCAACACAAATAATGGCAGCCATTTTAGTATTTTGAAATCTTGTTAAAAGAGGTGTAGCCACATTTTTGTCTTCAATCATATTGCTGACAAAACCACCCAAGCAGTCCACTTTTGTACAACAGTAGTCAGCGTTGTGGTAGCATGTCTATGCGTGCACCTAGAACTCCATCACTGAAAATAAAGGGCTTAAAAGGCACAAAACCTCTAGGTAAAAGAAGACCATATCTCCCAGTATGGGTCACTGAGTTCCATTTGAATAACTTGATATATGTTTTGATTTCATGACAGACAATTACATATGGATTCATTTGAGGCAGATTTCCGTAAAGTCAGCAGGCAGACTCCCCAAAGAACACTGACACGCGTGGTCTGCCTGCTCCACACCTGGTACACCTCTCCTCCTGGTTCCAGCTGTCCACAGGGCATCATTCTCACAAATAGAGCTTGTTTGCCCTGTCCCTCTCTGCAGCAGTGGGGCGTTTGAATGTGCCAGTGCTGTTTGTACATAGTGTGCACTCTCTTGTTTGCCAAAAGCTTCTCAGTGTAGCATCACAGCCTTGACGGCTTGAGAGACAAGCCACAGCCCTTTGGTTTTTATGTAGTCTTTTAGAAGTTTCAGTGTTCCAAGGTGAGGATGATATTGCAGTGACTTTTCAGGACATAACCTAAGATTCCCTTATTTCACTGTGATGCTTCTGTGCCACCTAGTGGTCATTGAAGGACCCAGACTGACTGGCGTGGCTCCAAAAAGGGTTCTTTCCACCTCAGTCAGGAATCTACACAGCCTGCTAAACAGCCATGAGTGAAGGAGACAAAACACCCATTGACATTGTTTAACTCAATACTTTTTCTATCATGTGTTTGTAGAATTATAAAGCCTAGTGAAAGGAGAGAATGCCTTTGTTAAAAATGATTTCACTCACTTGAATACTTAATCATTTTGTCATCATTTTAAAAATGTACTTTACCTAATAGCTTTTTTGAGAATCTATAGCCAACTTATAGCAATGAGGAAACGGTTGTCTACAGTAATGAATTAATTTGCTGTAGACATCTTACTGTAACTGTACGATAGACTGTAACAGTAGCAGACCATCACTAAGCCATTAGGCGTATGTGTCATGTGAATCCTTACCAAAAAGAGTTGTTTGTTTATGGAACAAGAATCCTTGAGAGAAAAATAACCATTGCATATGATAATGTCCTAGGCCCGTACAGACTATTTGCAGCTACAGCAAGACACTGGTGGCATAGTTCATATCAGTGTGACGCCTAAAGATTGACAATACACAGTTTTTTTTTCTGTTTTAGTGTTGCACTGTATTGGTGTTTTATTTTCTTTCTTCAGTACATCACTTTATTGTATTTTTCAACAATGAAACGTGTAGCATGATTTCCCAGGCTTTTGAGAGGAGGGTATTTCTAAATGAAGTATTCTTGTGAACATTATTATAGGATTGTGTGTGTACATGTGTGTGTGCAATGTGGGGCGGTAACTAAAATAGTCCCAAATTAGCCATTTTTAAGAGATTACGGAGAAAATGTTTAGCATGATTCTTTTCTTTTTCTAAGATTTGAAACGTGTTGGAAAATGGGATATTTTACTGGCAGATGTATATTTTATAAAATAATTTTTAGATTAGTACAGTATGTACAAAAAGCATATATCAAATGTGAAATATTATTATATAGATTCTAATAGCCTTGTGTAATTCTACAGCGGTGTGGCATATCCTGAGAGCAGTTAATAGTGGGTTTCTTTTAGGTTTATGATGCATTGGGTCACAGGGTACTTTTGGCAAAAGAGCAGAGTTTGCCAAGTATGTTTCTCCCTAGGCCTACCATACAAGACTGTCTGGTTCTGTAACTATAACCTCTTCTATCCTTCTTTAGAACCAACTAAATGTGCCTAACCAGCTGGAGGTTTCAGTTTACACTATAGAAAGAAATGTACATATGGAAAATTGTATGAAAATATTGTTAACTAAAAATGTTTTTATTATATCTGACATAACCATAGCACTCTCCCTCACTCCCATGTGCAATAGTCAGACTGGCATAAATTATCATTGCATGTTTTTTGAGGATTTCCCTTAGAAATGTTTCATTTAAAAAAAGGGAAACTTTGTATTTTTGTGAAATTGAAGGAAAAAAAACCTGAAAATCTACAGATATTTAAAGAGTCTTTGTATTCAATGAGGACTTCAGACCTTCAAACAGCAATCAGAAACTGGTCTATTGACGTCACGCCCAATTCATTCAAAGCAACGGGGCGTTGCTAAGCAGCCTTGACATAATTAATTGTATTTCTTTTTCTGGCATCTCATTGGTGGCTGCCCTCAACAATCAAAGCACAAAGACATGCTGTTGTACTGTTAATCACTGTGAAGGACTCTAGACTTCTTCACCTCGTCCATTTTGAGTCAAAAGGATGCATGCTTTTTTTGGCCAATACTGACCGGAAACACCAATTGGAAAATGCCAGGACTGTGTTGTGGTTTTTCCTTCATTAATATTGTTGAAACATTTGGGCCCACAGCGTCGTCCACACCTATCTGCGAAATGGACTTCTTCTGTGTACCTCACTTTTCTAGCAGTAGTGAGTCCAGCTCTGATTATAGGCATCTGTCCTCAGGGGAATGTCCAACACCACTCGACCAAACCCTGGACAAGTGGTAGCCTTCCACTAGAGGGCGCGCTCACATGACATTCAAGCACAGATCTCACGTAGAAGCCATTTCTAGAAAAGCAGTCAATCAATGTATGATCAAAGGTGCAATGTAGCCAATTGATGTGTCTACTAACTGTATAAATATAATGATGTATTTATTAAAAAATTGTAAATAGATTTGCTCTACAAGTATATATGATTTTTACAACAACATAAATGATCTCAGTGTGTGTTGCTTTTTATTTTGAGACATTTAAAAATGTCAAAAATAATTGGACTTATTTTGGCCAAAAATGACCATACTGTTAAATTCTAAAATGTGAAACACATAGTTATATACATTCAGCACACTAATATTGAGCTACCATAAACTTCTTTCTTGTGTGGTAATTATAATAATCAAAGGCTAATGTCATACGTCATATTAAAAATAATTATAACATTACTTGCAGCCACCTTTATAAATAAAACACATATTTAAAATATTTGATTGTGTGCACTGGATTTATATAATGAGTTTCACAGTTTTTTGCTGGAATTGATATTGACATTTTTATTCATTTAAGATTAATTTTGACCTTCTCTACCGCTCAAGTTACAGATATTTTATGATAATTACATAAGCAGAACCCTTTTGACTTTTCCACATTATTAAACCAGTCCTTGTAGAAGTAGACGTTCAGTGAGCCTGTCGCACTGCAGTCTCATGTAGTTGTACTGTAAGGTTTTTACAGTGAAGACAGAGAACCAGATTTTTTACAGTGAAAAGGTTAAACCTGTGGATCAGAGACAACTGATTACTGTGTAATTACAACAGCCCTGCCACCTTCATGTTTACAACTGTGTAAATACCTGGACATTGCTCTTCTCACTAACACATAATTGTCATTACTATAAAGTTATTATCATGGTTGAAATCATTGTTAATTGCCATCATACCTGGTGGGTTATAAATGTCAGTTCTAGCTATGAGTTGCCATTATTCTGCATTGAAGGGACAGTTGTTGGGTTCTGCATTGCTGCTACTTAAAAAGGTGGATAAAACGTTCTTCTTTCTGGAAACTATGGAAAACTTTGTATGAGCCATGGACCGTCTGATGAGATGGCTATGACAACAGGACATGAACATCAAACTCATGGCTGTGTCTGTGAGCAGAACAAATTCCCCTCTGTGGTATTCTAATCTTTAATGTAGCATCTCCAGACTTGCCCTCATGTTCACTTCCCCGTGCTCTCTCTCACTTAACACCTTGATTTTAGACGGGTTTGATCCAACTTATGCTCAGCCTTTCTTTTGAGTTGTTTTACTCAGTGCCAAGACACATACTGTACATAAAATGCATTTGTTATTATGAGTTGAGTGGAGCACATAGCAATAGTGATGCCATAGATCTGTGTGTGCGGCTCACAGTGGACACACGGTGCACGGTGTACGGGAGTCGACATGTCGCACTGTGCTGAGGCAGAGTCCATGTTTGTTGTGCTCATTTTGTACATATTCAAATTCCTTGTATGATTTATTGATTTGGATGTGTTGCTAAAGCCCAGAGAGATGGCACACTGTGATGTGGTTTACCCTAACACAGAATGTAACACTGTCAATGTTGTTCAAACATTTTCTAATGGTTAATATTATTACTATTATAATGATTATTATAAAGCTATTTTAGCGAGTTAATGAGATGGTCTGTGTTTTTTGTTTGTCTTTTCTCCATGCATCACCTGCTTTATAACATAACCCACCCTAAATAATCATCATAGTACTCCAGGTCTATGTACATGGTTATATACACTATAACAACACTGTACATGTATTACTTTAACTTTCAATTTATTTACACATTTAAAACAATAAAAAGCCATTGATTTAAAAAATATATTTTATCTGAGTTAAGCAGTGCGCATTTCATCCATAACTCTTACCAATCATAATTAAACATACTGTAGATTAGAACACTAAACTTCTATTACATGCAATCATAAATGTAAAATTGTGTTATAGAATTCTTAAACATTTATTACCTCATACCAAAAAGTGCAATGTTTGTTTGTTTAAGAATGTAAACCTGAGTTCTAGGCTTTATATCATCAAACCTCTACTGAACGCCTTCAAGTTTGAGAGTCCAGGCCTGAGCCGCGGTGTCTGGGAGCTCAGGGAGGAGGACAGTGAGGCCAGAGTCAGGGAGCAGACGAGACCAGGACAGAGGCTTAGGGTTCCCCAGGAGAGTCACCTGGACAACAGAGAGTCGAGTTATACACGGGTCATAACAGTATTATGACAGTATACAGTCATTTACAGTACCTTGGTCTTTGCTGAGGTTTTGGGCGCCAACAGTTGCACAATAGACGTAGGAGGCTTGGTTGTCACAATTGCATACACACTGGAATCTTTAGATGTAAACCTTAAAAAAAAAAAAAAACACTATTATTTGAATCCGGTTGCATTTCAGTCTATTCTTCAGCTTGCCTCAACTAACAATATAGGGTGATTTTATTGGCAGGATTATCTTAATAAAAGTTAATTAGATATTCTAATGAGGGCATTGCTGAAGTTTTACCAGACTGGTACAGTAGAATTGTCATACTGGACCCTCCAGGGTTTAGAAGCATAGATGGCTTCTCCATTGGTTTGTATCCAGGCGCCAACCCCCCTGAGCCTCTCCTCAAACACAGGGGGGATGGTCCCCTCTGCAGTGGGACCTACATTCAGCAGGTAGTTACCACCCAGAGCCACAGTCTGAACCAGGTCCTGCAATTTAAAAAAGCCAACATAAGTATGGTTTAAATACTCAATATTGGTATCGGTCCAGGAAATTATCAAGTTCATTTTTTATTCTATTGTTAAACCAAATAAATGCAAATGTTCTACACACCTTTATGATTGTGGGTAAGTCCATAAGTTCATTGAGCTTCATGTTTTTGCGGTAACCCCAAGAGTGCGTGTCCACAGAGGTGCACTTCTCCCACTTGTGTTTGGGCAGCTGGCCCGGAGTGTACTTATCCTCACAGTTATAGTAACCTCCATGTTTACAGGCACAGCCTGCTCCCCATCTGTCATTGGTCACGACTGTGTCCTAAAACAATAAGTGATTAAAGAATATACCCTGACTTCAACAGTTATTGTCAGTGTGTCCTCATACTTTGACTGGACTGTCATTATAGAGCCAAGCTAAGAACGCAGTAGAGTTCCAGTATGTGTCCGGAGCCTCCCAGTCCCCATCAGACCAGATCACCTCTGGTTTGTACCTGTGGGATAAAGACAATTAGACTGCCGCCAGCAGAAGACATAAGCTGTGCATAATCTTTATTTGTAATGGTTTCTAGGCACAACAAACCTCACAACCAGGTTGTACATTTCTGGGAGAAGCTTATTTACAACAAATTCCTGGGTCTTGAAGCCGTTTTTCTTGTCATTCAGGTAAAGCGGGTTGAACCACTCATACAGTGAGTTGTACAATCCATAGTGAAGGGATCTGCAAAACAAATGTTTAATGTTTAATGTAGGCCTACACAATGAGGACGGAATTAAAGCCCAGAGTTCTTACCTGTTTCGGATTGCCTCCCCCAGGTCTCCCACCAAGTCTCTGTGAGGGCCGGTGTCCACAGAGTTCCAGTTCCAGGAGAAAGGGGAACCCCAGGTAGTGAAGCCTTCATGGTGTTTGGAGGTGAGAACCACATACCTGTTCAATCACAACATAAAGTAGCACGTGACTTCTCTTAAATTTGGAAGTAAAGTCTGTACCATAGAAATGGACATATCCACCCACT
The DNA here is from genome assembly GCF_026437365.1 of Eucyclogobius newberryi. Classification (NCBI taxonomy): domain Eukaryota; kingdom Metazoa; phylum Chordata; class Actinopteri; order Gobiiformes; family Gobiidae; genus Eucyclogobius; species Eucyclogobius newberryi. The sequence goes on from NW_027315790.1 coordinate 14,101,288, forward strand.
TTGCACCAGAGGCCTTGAATGTGTCTGCCCACTGACCAGGGTCAAAGAACTGTGCGTGGAACTGAGGGGCGAACTCTGGGTAGCTGAATCCCGGGGGGTAGTTCTTGGACATAAAGCTCACATACTTTGGATCCGGAGGCTTCTGTCCCTGCCAGTGCCACCAGAACCACTCGCTCTCGAAAGCAGGGACACTAAACACTCCCCAGTGTACAAAGATGCCCAGCTTGGCTTCATCATACCAGGCGGGCAGAGGTCTGGCGTCCAGGCTGGTCCAGTCTGCGGAGTACCGAGCCTCGGCCGCCACAGCACCGGAGACAAAGAGGAGCAGCACGGCGAAAAACATGCTGCTCCGGTCACTTGGATTTCCTCCTTCGTGTAGTTAAATTTGCGTTACAAAGTTAAAAGGTGAAGGCTATTTTCACTGATCCAGACAGAAAGCATGCGAGATCACGACATGGATCTATTATGGATCACGAGTTCATTCACATTCAACTTTCTACTTCACGCTGAGGCTGCAGGTCACGTGTCCACCAAAGTCACGTGATTAGAAATATAGTCGTTCGTGTGCAAGTTAAATATAATAGATCAATGGTTAAATTACAGTAAAGTGCATTGTCTTGAACTGATGAAATGAAGGATAATTATTTGTTTTAATACAATGTCATTTAAAAAAAAAATGAATAGATGGTGATTGTCATTATGGACCAATTGACGATGCGAGCTTATTCTAGCCCCGCCTGGTTTCATTAAATATATAGCAAATAAATGAAAATAAATCAAACAATGGTAATTAATAAATAGTTAAGTATTAATTTACAGTGAAAAAAACATCTACAAATCAATAATTTAGAGTGTTTCACAAACATAAAAAATGCATTCATACCTTTTATATTACAAAAAAAAAAACATTATGGTAAATCCAATCCACAAGACGGAATGTGTAGAAATCAATATCTTATGCACAAAACAATACATCCTTGATATTCTTGCATTACACAGGACCGACATCTGAACAGACCACACCAAGCTGCCGGTCCACCATGTCCTCCACTCGGCCCACCTCCACCTCCTCCACATCGTCCATAAAACTGGACCAGTCTGTGCCCCCGTCAGAGCGCTCCCCTGCCTCTACATGGCTCGCAGATTGACCAGAGTCTTGATTTGTGGTGGTCACACAGTTGCAGCCGTCACAGAGGCCATAGCGCTTCAGGCCTGAAGTCACAGCAGATCCAGTGAATGTCCTTCTACAGCTTTTGCAGGACACGGGCCAGCAGTCTTTGTGAACCTGCCAGTGGAGAATAGTAAAACAAAACAAAAGTAAGAGAAATTCATCCTATTATTTAGACTGTAAATAATGTGTTAGAGCTTAAGCTGAGGAAGAATTGATGTTGAGCTAGTGAGTTCTTCTTACACTGAAAGCATGACTCCGTAGATGCTCCTGTCTTGTGAACCTCTTGCCACACAGCGGACAGGGAAACGGACGCTCTCCAGTGTGACTGCGGATGTGCCTCTTCAAAATCCCCTTTTGTTTGGACGTGTATGGACAAAACGGGCACTTGTGGAGTTTCACCTGCACTACCAGGCTATCACCTGCAGCCAGAGAAAGAAAATGATGTGTCACTGCAATGATTTATTCACAAAATATAAACACACAAGTAGGGAATTCAAAGACAAACATAAGGTTTTAGTAAAATAGCAACATGAGATGGAATTAGGTTAGCCAAAATTGTAGCCATTGTATTGTGAGTGCTTCAATAATATAAGATCAAAAGGTGTCAGAAGACTCTAAATTTAAGACCCTTCAATTATGTAGTTTGAGAAAAAAAATATGTACACATGAGGACATTTGTTTTATGTTTCAATTATTTTGATAGAACAAATAAAGTTACAATGAGTTGAAAAAACTATTTATTTAGTTCCTGAACATTGCAAAATGTTTCCGGGGTGCAAAAACATGAGAAAAACCACTGTGACTCTTGGAATAATGTGGCTAATTTGACGTGCAGCCTTTTGCTCTGCAACGCGCTGCGTTCTTCAGGTTTAGCATCTCTGGCAGATGTGCATTAGCGTTCCTGCAGACTGAAACATGGGGCACTGCCTTGACTGCACGCCTTTTCCATTTGACTACAGTATCTGGATCATCTTCTGAAAAGTCAGCGTCCTCATTGTCATGCTGTGCCAAGAAGACCATGAGCACCTATCTGGAGTTGACGTCTGAACTTCCAGGCGTGTTGGCAGCCATCTTGAATCCAAACAATAATGTTTTATACTCTTCTCTTCTATCACCACCATGTGGAAGAACAATGACCTCAAATGCGGACACCAGAACTTTGTAGAGAAAAAAATAGTACTGCAGTCTAGAAAACCCAAAATGTGTTGTACACACATGTGGACGCCAGGTCATAGGAGGTTAACTCAATATCACCAAATATGAAAAGGGTTTTGGAAAATGAAAACTACTACCAGATAAATGGTAGGGCATTTAAAATTGTATTTTTCAACCTTAAATTCAGATTTTTAGTCTTTTTTTTATTTTACCTTCAGACTATATTCTTAAATACACTTTTGAGCATATAAAATACTCTTTCCCATCCTTCCGTAATAGAAGTACAATCTTTTATCTAGTTGTTAATGTTTACCTGTGTCCTCTCCAAGCCAATCACTCTGAGTCTCCATCATGGTCGATCCCACAAAGCTCAAACCGTCGTCCATTCTGCTGCCCCCCGCGCCGCCCTCCAGCCCCGTGGCGAAGCGCGAACTTTCCCGCTCGACAATGGGGACGGGGCCTTCGCCTCTCGCCAGCATTTCTATCAAGTGACGGGCGTTGAATTGAGGACTGTAAGAAGAGTGCTCGTTGGGCGGCGACTGGGACATGAGTCTATTGTTGGGAAGACCGTGGAGAGGCTGGGCGGAGTACGACGCGATAATTTTCGGGTCAGGAGAATCGATAAGCACTGGTTCATCAGGGTCGTACTCTATCTTGGGATTTATAAGCTCAGGGGTCATAGCAGAGGATGAGGAGGACGAGAGGTTAGTTTGATCAGCGTTTTCTTTGTGTCCTTCTTCTCTAAAATCTTCTTGAATATGGAAGTTGCCGTCTACCTCTCGGCTGGACCCCGCGGGGCTATTGTTACATAACGGGGGAAGTGTTTTATCAGAGGATCTACTTTGACTTGCTCCGCGGTCGCCTTCGTTGTCCTCTTTATCAGTTGCGTCGTTCATTGTGCCAGTGGAGTTCGTCACGGCTTGAGAATCGGATTTGTCTTTTGACTGGCGCTCCTTGTTCCTTTCCCTTTCCTTGTTGCATATTTCCAAAGAGGAGTTGATATAGCCTTTACAGAAGTTCACCAGTTCTGTCATCTGGAGGTAGCTGGCGGCGGACATGACCTCAATGACATTGTTTCTGTGTAGGTTCAGGCGGCCTGAGTACATGAAGTCCAGGATGATTGAAAAGGCGTCCGCTGTGACTATGTCTAGTGAGGCGGTGCAGTGGCGCTGACCGTTGTCCTGTAAAAAAGTAAAAGGACTCATTCATTATACAAACTATTTTGACCAAATGAACATTTCTTTTCTTCTGAATCGCAACAGAACTAGCATATATCTTTCTCAGTTTAATTAAATCCAAGTTCCTCGTTAATCAATCATTATTTTCAGGCGCCAGGAAGAGATTGTTGCACACTGCAGACACTAAATGTATTATTTGTGTTATTGTATATGTAAGTATTTCAGTTTCCCACAGGTTTATACCGGTACTAGAGTTTAAAAGTCACATTCTGTCTCTACTGACAATATAATGACTTGTTTATGACTAGGGCTGCGCCTGAAGTTTATATTAGAAGTAAACAAGTCAACTGATCAATTTTATTGTACATTGAGACTTTTTTTTCACTAATTTAAAGGTTGAAATATGGTGACTAAGGGTTCTAGATAGAGAACATGTACGGATAAACTATATTGATGAAAATTAGTAATAGTTTATTATTTTTTTTATATTCTGATTAAATATTTGTGTATGTCTTTTAGAGTCTATATAGTCCAGATAACAATGATCAAACTGTGACTGATTTACAGTGGCTTGCATACCCCCTGGAACCTTTCCACATTTTGTCACGTCACAACCATAAACTTGACGTGTTGACAATAAATTGTATAGGCAATTTTTGTGAAAAAGAGCGACATAAAGTCACGGGACTGCTTTTCTTCAGCCGGGACAGGGAAGCAGCTCATAGTTAATGGGGAGATGGATGGAGGCATACAGGGCAATCGTGAAATAACCCCCCCCCCCAAAAAAAACGTCAGGATCACCTTAGACAACAACCTCGAACATAAACCAGAACTACAATGGGATGGTTTGAAATGTGTTCAGACCTAAACCCAACTGAGAATCTGTGGCAAGATCTGAAAACTGTTGTTCACAAACACTCTCCATCAAATCTGACTGAGCTTGAGCTTTTATGTTGATATATAGCTTTACTATGGGGACAGAAATTATTTATTTTACTATGGAGGACAGAAATGAAGACAATAGGGGACAGAAATGATTTATTTTACTATGGGGACACAAATGAAGACAACAGGGGACAGCATAGTCTCTATATTTCCATGAACATAAGTGGAAAACCCTACAAGTGCATGAAGAACTGTCACACTCTTTACCTGTATGTAGTGCACCAGAAGAGCTCGGAAGTAGCCGCTGCCTGCAAACAAGACATTGCGGTGGGCTTTGAACACACGACCCTCCACAAGGACACTGCAGTCACAGAAAAAGTCCCGTTTGCGCTGCTCGTTTAGTCCAGCCACCAGCCTCGGGAGGTAACAGGGCACTTCCATGTCTACCATGCTCTGTAAACAACCAAACGACAACTTTAGACAGCTATTCTAAGCTCAGATTTGTCTGCTTTACACCGTTAAAATAGAACTTTATCAACAAAACTCCGTTATCCTGTATGGGGAAGAAGTAGAGCCATTGTTAGCTTCTATCAGCTAAAACAAAATAGTTCATGACGCTAGTGAGCTCAAGCACCGATCGAATGCTTAGTTTACGTTAAATGTATTATTAAAATGCATCTACAGTAACCTTACCTGTTGTACTACGTGACTGAGATGAATGTATTAATCATGACATAAATATTAAACGCAAATTATCTTCTTAAATGTCCACAACACACATTAGCTATGTTGACCAAAATCATAAGTGTAACTTCCGCTTTATTGTCCTTGAAGAAAGTGCTGCCCTCTGGTGGCCGGTGTTGCGGCCTGCAGCCATCTCAGTCACAAAATGAACGTACGTGTGCAATTCGAGGTTCAATTTGATTGAAAACAAAATATCTCGTACAGGTATGTTCTAATTGTATATTTTTAGTGAACTTCACTCATCATTACTTTAAATAGAACACTGCCTTTAGGCTTGTCTAGCAATGTAGGCCTGATCAAGTTGTATGTAATGTATCCTAAGATTACTCAGGCCTACTTTGGGCGATTGATCCAAAATATACATATAATCATAATTATTTTGTTTTAGCCTGTCTAACATTGTTATATGGCCTGTATTTCTGACTCCAGGTTGCAGAGAGAAAGATGCTGCCTGAGCCGGAAGTCCCCATCTCAGTCTACATACAGGAAAATCCATGTTCATACTTGTACCTCCTGGTCATCAGCTGTGGGACAAGACCAAAGGGAAAGATCTCGAATCCAAGTGTGGAAGACTGTCCCAGAGCCACCCCTGCTATTATTGCTCGACTAATGCTCAAGTCTCATGTCCAAGGCCCTTCTCCTGTCTTTAACTGCAGCTATTACTGTTCTGATGACGAACAGTAATAAGTAACCTAGTGCTGGTAAATAAGGTAATTAGCATTATTTCCTATGTACTTGAGTTGTAGGCCGCTGCTCCCATTTTAATGTATTAATTAAAAACATGTGCTCTCCGTTTATGACTAATGATTACAATGAGGGAAATAATAATGGGGAAAGACTATTGCCTTCTTTTCATTGCCTCTCCACCGCACTTCAACCACAGGCGGCTCGCTCGCCCCACAAACTCTGCTCAAGAGCCCTGGTTTATTTGTGTTTGATTAAGAAGCGAAAATAGTTCCCTTTTTATTTTCAGGCATGGCATGAGTAAACAATCCGTTTTTTGAGATTTTGCACCGCGCCCTCACACTGCTCGGAGCATGAGCATCTTATTTGTGTCAGATATTTTCCCATGGCACAAGAGCAAAATACAAAGACTCCGTGGTGGCCAGAAGAAACCACTGGGTAGGCGTGCATGAGTCTCCGCACCGCCTGTCTTTTGTAAATGACATTTACGACACCCTGTAAATGAGTATTCACGCATACAGGGACTAAATATACAGCCATATAAAGTAAGGTTGTTGTTTTTGTTGTTCTGACCAGATCAAACGACTGACCTGTGTTTCAGTCACAACAACCGTTAAAAAAAAGATTGTGTAAAGTAAAATTAAGATATGCTATAAACAGTGTTGATTCCTATTTAGGAAAATTAATCTTCTTCTTGACCTATCCTTCAATGCTGCTGGGGAAACCTGTCAGGAGATGGGATAGTTAGGCCTATTTAGCATGTTTTAGGTTGATGGGAAACCCTTGTACTCAGAGGAAACCACTCAAAAGCGGAGTGGAGAACATGCAAACGCTGCCAAGAAAGGTTCCATCTGGCCAGGAATCAAATCTGCAAGTCTGTGCCCCGGCAGCACAGAGTAAGCACCAACTTGCAGCTAAGGAGTTACTCATGAAAACAAAGTAATAGTCCTAATATTCTATGGGTTGTTGTTTTGTTTTTTTATCAGGGAAACATACGCCTTTGTTTTGGTCACTTGTTGTTGACGTGCAGTAAGTTCAGGAAACTCCCTCGCAACAATTTTGTCATAACCATTGTGGAAGCAGCTTACACCCTAAAACCTCTTCAACACCAAATAATAAATAACGATTCATAATTTACGATTTGGGTTCCCTGTGATTACAATGGAAGCCCTCAAGGTCAATAAAGTAGTGATATGTCGAGTTGGTTCATGCTAGCTTATTGTGAGAGCCAAAGGGATGGCACACAGATCTCCGGGTCTCTTTTGCGGATTTCGCCTCGGCGCATAACAGCCACTTAGCCCGGCATTTTCCCAGGCGGAGACAACGCACCATGGTGGCAGGGCAGGCCGCAGAGAGGGACTGATTAAAGACTATAAGGGACAATGGAGGTCGGGGACAGCAGTGGCATTTTTCCATCCCCGCCGCTGTCTCCTGGGGGGGACCAAGTATGTGGCGTGAAACGTTTGAATTACACCAGAATCCATGGAATTCAGACGGAGGCACCGCGGAAAGGACCCTCGACCGGGGATCAAAGAGCTGAGAGTGGCAGTGCGGTGGACCCTGTGGTGGAGCCAGGCACAGAGCAGCGCCTTAGAGTGTGTGTGGCTGTGTGTGTGCGCACGACTGTAAAAAAGATCTATGCATGTTTGAATGTGAATCATGTTTTCTTTTGTGGTGTGCCTTATGGACTTTCAGAGGCTTTGGTGAATTACTAATGCTCTATAATACAAGGATGGGGATTGGAACAGTGACTAAATCTAAGCAACATTTATTTCACAAGCCTCATTTTGGACCGCTTTCAGGATCTCGAACATGGACATATTATGCGTTTTAAGGTGTTTATTATTAAGCTTTAACATAACCTACATAGATCACTGTTGTTTGTTCATTGGCAATATTGATTTAAAACAGCTTAGTAATAAAAACAGGTCCATTGAAGAACTGCAGAACTGAGAAGCCCCGCCCATAATCGCATTGTCCATTAGTTTACCGCAGAGTTTCATTTATTTCTTTTTGATGTTGAGAAAATGCTACATGACATTTTTTAACCCCGTCATGTATGATCTGAGTCTGAATTATTTTTTTGCCTAACACAAGTAGTACAGAGCTTTGGGCGCGGATAGGGGGTAGGTGAAAACAGATATTTTCTGATCACTCAAGCCTCAAATGCAGGATAGTGTAATATTCATTCCTCAAACATACATGACTCAATCAACATACAACTTTGAGTAAACGAATGATGAAGGAACACCATCAAAAGCTCATTTTATAGTATGTCCTCTTTAAATATTCTGGACTTTCTTGTATGGGTTCTGAGTAGAAACTTTATCTATAATTTGCTGATCCGGAGACGTCTACCCCTTTCCCTAAAGTTATCACAGACTGAAATACATTCTGCCAGCCTTTTGATTATTGTATATTTAGAGTCAGTCAATGAAGGCGTCCCACACCACACACTTCCGGCAGAGCTGACTGTCTTTGCCACATTTCCGCGCACATCAAAGACGTCCACTTGGCTATATGTAGTTTTAACTTGACCTCAAACGAGTCTCTGTTTCTAAGAATGACAGCATATTTGTGTGCAACATGCATGTCGAGCGACCCAACGTTCAAATATGTACGTTTAAGAGCTGAAAGGAATTTCTGTTAAAATATGGAGGGAAATGCTATTTCAAACTTGTTTGCTCGTGTCAATGCTTTTTATGTTCTGGTATTTTATGAGCAAACATCTCCAAAAATATATTTCTTATTTATTTTTATTTTTTATTGCCCTCAGGATAATTTGCCCTGTAGATTAGATGGAATGGGTTTCCCAGACTATGTGGGGTCTTTCATCTGTCATGTTATTCCTGTGTTTGGGTGGTTCCTCCTCCACCAGGGGCTCTGGATCCCCCCGTCACCCAAAAAGCTGCACTGTTGACTAATGTTGAGACACTTTTGCCCAAACGCCTGGCTCAAAATCAGAAAAGGTTTATTGCCATTGTCAATGAACAGAATTCAACAAACATAGGAACTTGCTTTGGTGAGTCGGTGCAACATAAAACAATGAACAATGATAAAACAACATATAAAAAATCAAAAAGGGCATGCATCAAACCCCTCTTGTTTTGAGTTGATTTAAATTGTAATCTTCCAAATACAGCTATCAAATGTGCCATGGTCGTGTGTGCTCTCCACTCTGCAACATTATGTATGTATGTACTGTAAATCAAATAATTTTCAGTTTCATGCTGAAGCCTCGTCCATCATTCTCTCCTGTCTTTTCTTGCACACTCACCATAATCCTCTTCTAAGAATGCTAAAAATGACCCGGTGGTTTGGTGGCGGCAGGTTTTTATGTGGGTTTTAGGGGCTTATGGGTGCTCTCTGATGCTGCCGTCAGGGTGAGGTGTTGCCTGGATGTTTGGATGATAAGGCCTAATCTGAGGTGTAAACTTATAAGAGGGATTTGTGCAGTGAGAGCCTGTCAGGAGCAAGCAGACTGCAGGGAGGATGCACCAACTATCTGATGGCTTTGTGAGTGTGTGGGGGATCTTCTGAGGCAGGGACAGATAGGAAAATATTTGTTATATAAAGGTTTTGAGTTCTACGGTTAAGTTGGGAAATGCACTTAAATGTTAGTGAGACCTCCTGTTTCAAATGTTTATAAGTATAAATACTTTCATAGCTAGCCAGTCATTTTGACAATACAATATTTCACATTAAGTTAAGGTGCACTTCATTGATCCTTAAATGTAAACCTGTCCTCTGCATCCCACCCATCTCACAGTGCAGCAGCTGAGGGACCCATCTCCAGATCTGGAGGATTGTGCTTGTTGTGTGCATGTTTTAGGTTAATGGGAGAAACCCCAGAGTGACACGCAGAGAACATGCAAACTCCACACACAACAGAGCTTAGGCCTCAGGACTTATTTTTGTATCTTTCCTACACAATGCACTTTATAAAAGAAACAATAATTTCATTATTCAATTTAATATCACTCTATAAAAAGGCGAAGGGGTAAATGTACTTCTAGGAGGAGCTCAAGGGTAGAGCCGCTGCTCCTCCACATCGAGCGGAATCAGTTCCTGGGGAGATCTGTCTCAACTAACCTGTAAAGTTAGATATCAGGTCAGGCTATTACATCAGTACACTACATATGCATTACATTCCCTTATTAAATGTAATGTAGTTTAACATTTTCCTTTTTCTTGAATTCTTTATTTTGACTTCTGCTCACATACAATCCATTTGCCTTATAAGCCTACTGTGGTGTTGTATGGCTCATCAAAACATAGTATTAAAGAGGACATTGAAGGAGTTAGACTCAACTATTTTTAGAAACATACATAAAAGCAGTAGGAGTGAAGCGGCTCCTCACTATAAAAATTAGTCCCTTCCATAAACTTTGAATGATAGCCAGCTTCCGAGTCAAAGCGCACACGGGAAAGTCGTTTAAGTAAGTATGGCTAATATTAGCAGGGCCATAAAGCCACCAGTTGCACGCTGCACGGCTGACAGGGGACCGCACAGGATTAGCTTGAAGTTGTTTCATTTTTTTGACTTTCCCTTTCTTCTTCATCTTTCTCTGGGCCTCATAAAAGATTGGCTTGTGATGTGGCGGAGGAGCGCAGTCAGAATGAAGTGATTATGGATAAGAGCCTTTGAGTCATGGCACCGAATGACATTCTTTAAAGCGCTTAAATATAGCAACAGTTGGCTTTTTGCAGGTTTGTCGTTTGACTATGGGGCATCTTCTTCAGCCTCTTCACGCTCGAATCACAACCAGATTCTTATATAGCTTCTTTAATCTTGTCAGGGAAAAATTGGCTTAGCGTGGGAACAAGGAGAATTCTTCAGGGATGCGTTTTGTTGTTTTTGAGAGTTGTGCGCATATTGTTTTATTTATTCCCTCAGTTGATCCAGGAAGAGAAAGTGCCAGCTTGTGCCAAAACCTCATGAAGTGGAGATAAAAAGGAGTTGAGTGAGAGGGAGGGCAGCGCGTCACGGCAAAGATACGGGCTGTCGGACGAGGAGAGCTTTACAAATGACAATCTCCAGGGGGAAGACTTGGAGGGCTAGATTGGTGGTGAGGGAGGGCGGCATTGGGGGATAGATGAGGGGGAAACATTCTCCGCTACCCACATTAAAGACATAAAAAAGAAAACAAACAGAAAAACATGTCTGACATAAAGAGGCTGGTTTCCGCGGTGACAGCACAATGGCTGCCTGTGGCTCTCGGGGCCCTCGCCGTTCCGTCTGGGGCCCGGCACCAGCGAAAGTCACCGCAGCAGTCACAGCCATCAGCCTGTATGTATGTGGGAAACGCCATGAAAGAGAGCCCACTCCGCGGCCACAAAAGACCCTTTCTGCCGCAGCCCTTGCCTTTAGCCCAGTGTTTGTCTTCACACAGGGCGGCGGATGGACCGGGAGGTGACTGGCAGCTCGGGGAAATCGCCATCCTCCTCCAACCTCGTGGCTGAGAGGATCGTGGACAATGTGCTGGAGTTGGTCACGCCGGTTGAGCCTGTGTTCCTCAAAACACCCTTTACAGATACTTGCACCGTCACTCTGACCTCAAAGTGTTGAAGCAAACCCTCTTTTACCAGTTTTCATGCTTAATGAGTCTTCCACCTTGCACTATCCTCCGGGCTGCTCCATGGGTAGGTGATGACCAGAATTCAGGCACGGGGAGAGTTGGCTCCAGGTAGAAACACCTCCTGACTCTTTCACTCTGTTACTCTTTCTTTTCCTCTCAAATTGCATTCTATTTTGTTCTTTACTTTTGTCTGTGACTCTGTGTTGTCATTTTGGGTTTTAGTTGGTGTGTATGTTTGAGTGTGTTGACTTATTATCCTTTATCAAGATTGGAACAAAACCAAGACTTAACCTGAAACTAAACCAGGACAGGACCAAACCAAGTGCACATCAATAAGAACCAAATAAGAACAAGTGTACATCTGTTTAGCAGCATGGTTGGTCTTCTTGTCAGCGTTGTATTCAAGTTTCCCTTCAGTGGAACTGACTCCCCAAATATTGATTCCTTGAACATCTTAGAATGTATCATATTTAACAGCAATACTGGTATTTATTACACATCCATTGTTTTTTTTTCACCCCATATTTCTCAGCTCTCATTACAATTCACTTATAGGTCTACGCTATACTTCACACAGACTTTCGGAGGCCTATTTGTCATGGACAGTCTGTTATCAGATGTGTCCAATCCGGTGGTCAGTAGTTTATTAACACCTCATTCCGCTCAATAAGTCCATAAAAGCACAAAGGCGTTTTGGGACAGTCCCTGGCTCCGTCTTTTCTCAGTGGAATGTGTCGTAGTAAATCTGTGTCTGTACAGTGTATCTTGAGGGGCAGACAAGAAGAAGACAGCGCAGCCAGGCATTCCTACTGTACGTCCAACAACAACTGTCCCCTCAGTCTGCAAGGCACTGGAGAGGACATTCCACACGGCTGCCAGTTCCCATGCCAATCCAAGCCAGTATTGGGCATCCACTGAGCACAACTGCTGGACTTTAGATGGACTGTACGTGATCCAGAAATTCATCCCTAATTAGGCCTGTCACGATAAGTCATTTTTGAATATATAGCTACAGAAAATATCATGATAAACGATAGTATTGAAATTATATTATTCCCTTGACACAAAAAACTAAACCTTTTAAATGAACAATATTGTTAAAAACTGTTAAACAAAATAAATTAAACAAAAGTAACAGAATTATGGCTCAAAGAAAATGCGCACGTAATAAACATTGAGCTTATCATGAAAAGTATCCCTAATCGAACTTTTTATGGAATGTTTTCCGTGTATCACTATAACGTCTTGCACAACATCACATCAAACTCATTTTTTTTTTTTCACTCTTGTGGGACCTAGTTGGAGTTTTGCAAGTCTTAAGTTATTGGCTAATAAATAGACAGGCAAGCCCAAAGTACTGCTTTGAATTGAAAACATGCTCAAGTTTTGTAATTCAGTGCGATCATCTCCACAAAACTGAAAAACTGCCTTGTGATCTCTGCACTGCCTCCTGAAGCGTAGACGGATATGGCCAGTTCTACCTTTATTACCGTACATGTGCGTACTCTTATCTATGCCTTTACTTTCCATTGTTCAGCGTTTTCCTTGTTCAAGCCCAACCAGTGGATAGAACAATTGCATCGATTACCTATTTGGTGGCAAAGTTTAACTGTTCTGTCTCTGTAAATTAAGTAAATAAAAAAATCTTTATGCTTAAGATTGACCCAGGTTATTGATTGTCCAAGTTGAGTCCCAGGTCTTTGTCCTTTTCACCAAATCCTCATCAAATCATCAAATCATTGACCCAAGTCCACAATTTAGTTTACTTGCATTAAGAGTACTTTTACAGTTCTCATTTTTACACGTTAATGAATACCATAGGTCTTCAGCAATGTGCTAAATCTGCCTTATTTGCTGTTCATTAATTTTCCATTAAGATTAACAGATACCATGCAATCTGCTTTACATTCACTTGATGCTTGGTATTTTGGCATCCATAAGTTTGTCATCACTTTACAAGCATAAGTGGGATTTCTGACGCTGTAAAATATACACTGTGTGGTCAGATACAACAATGTGATCAGTGCAGAGTGCAGTAGAAAGTCCCAAATCAAATGTGCCACAAAGCCAGTTCCGTCTGACAGATTTCCAAACAAAGGCAACAGTCATGCATCAGAAACAATAATTACAGCTGAGTGCTTGGCCGTATAAATTGTGGCTGTTTGGGCTGTCCGAGATTCATGTGAGGACCATGCGTGTGCACTTTACGGCGTTCACACGTTCACATTAGACTTGTGTGCGTGTGTGTGCAAATTGTAAAAGTATGAGCTTGTTAATTTCAATAAGGGACACGGCCTTGTTGTGGTTTTGGGGAGATGGGCGGGAGAATACTTGAAGTGGCCAGGCAAGATCGACAGAAATCTCTCCTCAAATTCCACCCCGCGCCGTCAGCCGTTCTGGGACTGCTCTCTCACACCCTGTCTCCTGTCAAAAAAACACCAAATAATTATCATGTTATGTATTCAATAATACTTTTTTTTTTACAAAACCTTTTACAAAAATGCATGAATATAGTCTATTAGTGTCAAAATGTTTCAAGCTTTTCACTTCTTTTATTTCTATAGACTAAGCATGTTTTTAGGGTTTTTATTTTATTTTTATTTTATTTTTTATTATGTTTTTATTGCACTAAAAAGGCATGTATCCTATGTGAGCGGGCTGCGTATTTCACTACTTGCTGGAAATGTTTGGCAATATGGCATGAAATTGCATAATGTTACTTTAAGGAAAGATTTTCTAAATTTACAGTTACAAGTTACAGATTTGGAAGTTGGAAAAATCATTCTTCACCTCGTTCATATTTGTTCATGCCAATGCAAATTCAAAATTAGCAAGTGTGATAACTGTTCCATTGCACCATCCATTGTGTAACCCATTGTATATGTACATTTATTCAGTTATTCAGATCTCCGTCCCAACTAGAAAGACTCTTACTAAACGTAAACGTATGATAGAGAATGCTATATGCTGTCCTTTGAAGAAATGGTGGGTGGTTCAGAATAACAGACTTTATGTGCCTTTTCTCTCTAACTCTGTTTTCTCCTGTTTCTGAAGCTCAAATGAGATCCAGATTGTATTAATGATTGATTGGTATTGAAAATATGTATTTTTTGTGGGCAGTGATCTTAACATTTCAGGGTGAGAGAATGGAAGTATTGGGGAAAAAACACAGAAAAATAAAAAATAGAAGACGTCTCTTTTCAATTCATCTTGACTTATTCTCACCGCACTTTAAGGCCCCATGGAGCTGCTCACATTGATTAAGGACGCTCACGCACACACATGGTTTTTGATGTCACATGATATAATCCAGGCCGGACTAAAATGGAGCGCAGAAACAGAGGGAAAGATAATTGAAATACTTTGTCATCTGATCGCACAACGGCAACAAGACGGCATTTTGTCATAAGATCTTTAGCAAAGAACAGGCCATAATATCAAAACCACAATGGACCGGCCAATTTTTTTTCTTTTGTTTAAGCAAATAAATAATATCTAAATAAATAAATATGTATATTATCACCAGTGTGAAAAAGACAACATCAAAAGTAAATTAGAGTAGCCCAAAGAATAATCCAGAAAAGAGAATGTCAGACCATGTGTCCCAGTGTCTGATCAATTTGTCCATTAATTTAAAAGAATAAAAGGCAATTTTACTATTTTGTAAATGTCCAAAGTTGTTTAAGTCCTTGATAGTTGGCTCCATTCCCTGTCATTTAAAAAAAAAATATATATATACATTGTTTTAAAGTCAAATGCAATGTCAGTGTCTCATTAATCTCAGTCTATTCTTTATGACTAATAGGGCAGTGCACAGAACACATGATGACCCAAACAACAACCACAACCTCCCTATGAATAATGACACTGTGCACCTTTCAAGATTTTAAAAGGCACATTGTAAAATCATGTTGACAAAACTTTCTGAAGAATCATTTCAAAGTTTTATTAGTTTTGAATTTTGTATTATGTTAAATTCCAGATGTAGTAAATTGTACCATATCCATGAAAGCTGCGCTCAGTCATAAACTTAACCAATACAGAGCAACAACAATACAGGCCACATGTTTTGAAATATCCCCATAGTTCTTTTTGTTTTTTTCTTGTTTTTTTACTGCATTGTGTAGTGAACACACCCAGAGCAGACTGGTGTTCAGGAAGCAGATAGCCTCGGCTGGGCATTGTGTCGTCGGGCCATGCCACTTTCAGACACACATGTGCACACAAAACCACGGCCGTCGCACCAACAACCGGCGCCCGCCTCTCGTGTTTCCATGGCAATCTGCTGCAGCAATCTTCCCACGGTGCAGCAGAACCAAGTGCTCAAGTAATGGACTTATGGGCTCTGCAGAGGGACAGTCCTATCTTGTCCACTGAACATCCAACACTCACTAGAGGAGTCTACTCTTGACCCACTCTTCTCACTCCAAACACGCACTTAAACTGTCCTTATAAAATGGTATCTGACACAATATAAATGTAAAACTATTTCGTTACAATGTTTGCCATGTTTGTTGTTTTAATACCCTGCCCACAAATAACAAGTGGGCAGGGTAAGATTATTTGATTAATTGTTAATTGTGATATTTCAGGCAACATTTAAGAACTAAAAATATAATATTAATCCTGAGAATTGTCTGCAGAGTTATTTCAGTTCAATCTACAGTATAGTCCAGAAAAGTCACACTACATGTAAAGTACTTTTTCATCTGGCTGTTTATGAGACAATGTCATTAGTTTTTTTTCATTCAGAATGTTTGATATAATACAACTAAGCATGTGGTAGGATAAAAGCAACTTGAGGATTTCACAGTTGTTTGTTCACAGTGCCAATAATCGTGAATATTTGTGAAATCGGGATGATTCTGTGTATCATTTTTTGATCTTTACAACACTAAAACTTGATATCATGACAACCTTACACACAAAAGGAGAGAGTTAAGTAAATGAATATTTTTTTCTCTCAAAAATCGTCATTGTGAGCCCTCACCTGTGGCCGTGAACTGTGTGAAACCTTTTATGTGCCCGGTCACAGATGTTATTCTCATCTTTCCCACACTACTCACATCACCTCTATTGTTCCACAGTAAAGAATAATTAAAGGAACCAGAAAAGGCAATGAAAGGAGGATGGAAGGTCCGAAGTGGTGCTTTAATTGAGAGAGGATGACTGTACAACAATACGAGGGGAGTGAGAAAGAGCGGAGAGCAGGAAAAAGGAGGGAAGAGGAGGGCAATGTGGGAAGGAAGATCTGGCAACCCTGCACCAATTGCCAAAGCGCTATTTTTTCATTGGGCGGCTGTCACAGAGAGGGAGAGAGTGAGAGAGTGAGAAGGAAGAGACATCAGAGAGGTTGGAACGTGATTGGACGACTGGAGTCTAAAAGCTAAGCATCTTGTTAGCTTTAGTAGTTGTCATGGGCCCTTGGGGGTCTGACTCACAGAGGGACCAAGAGTAGAGAGAATTTCCAGACTTCTGACAAGGAACTCTTGGGACAGTTTGTCTTTCAGGGACATCTCCAGGAAGACTCTTGTTTCGGACGGGGACTTCACATGTGCTGTTGAAAATGAAGAGACCTCACGACTACAGCTCCCCCGATTCAGACACTGACGAGTTCATCGATGTGGGACAAGAAGACAGCTACTGGTGAGAAGAACAAGCACACAGGCTAAACTATAAAAATAAATACATCAGGACAAGTTACTGTGTTAAAATGTTGATGCATGTGGAACATTTGTCTTAAATCTGAATTTTAAAAGAGCAGAAAATATAATAGTAAATTGAAAAGAAAGAAAATAGGCCATTACCTTTGACACGGCACACCATTTTTACTACATTAGTGCGTTTAGAAATTTAGTTTAAATGTGTTTCATTACTTGAAAATCCAAAACAACATTTATTGACATCAGAATAAAAAATAAAAGTATAAAAAAATAACATTTCTAAAGGACACCATGAAAGAAAAAGGGTAAGACATTTTGCACATCTATTACTGTGGCCAACTGTGAAATTATGTATACATATATGGTAATACATTGGAATGATTTTATCCTATAAAACATGGATACTGATGTTGGACAATTTTTTTTATTTTTAATTTAATTTATTTTTTTCCTACAGGAGAAAATGTAGTAGAAAAAAAAAGAAAAAATTAAAAGGAAAGAGAGATCCACCCAATTCATTAATTCATTTAAAAATACTCTAAAGATAAAATGTTCCCAAAGGTTCTGTCTTGATTATCCAGTGATGACTCCAGTGCGTTGAGACCCTTTGACAGCAGTATTGGTTACATCACTGGAGACAAGGGAGCCAGCGGCACTAAAGCCTTTTGAAGATCAGGCCGCATCAAACATGAAAACTAAACAAAAACACACTGCAAACTGGCAGCTTTCACTTTGGAATCCAATAGAAGTCCAATGTGTGTGTGAACCAAGAAGAGCATCGCCACGGTGACTATATGCCTGAAAATCATCGCCTCTGGGCTGTGTAATCATCTGTCTCCAAGCCTCCTTATAGCTCCCAAAGAGGAACAACATGTTATTTCACTGATGTCCAGAAATGCAACGTTTTCCTTAAGAGTACTTCTGGTTTTCTTTGCCCGGAAAACAAACTAGATTAAAGCTATAGCCTATGTGCCATCCTCCCATCCTGTGTCGTATTAGCCATAATAACATCAATGTGGAGAAGAACTCAAGTTTTGTGCCTGTTCTTGTCTTTGCACAGTGCGGTGACTGGGTCCATGTCCCCTGGTAGCGCTTCGCAGGTTCTGGCCCGAAAGAAGCGAAGAGGGGTAAGCGAATGACTCACTATATGATTTATGTTTTTTTGTGTGTCATTATTGCTAACCAGGCGACCATTCGGTAGATCATAGAAAAGAGGAGAAGAGACAGGATCAACCACAGCCTGTTGGAGCTCAGGAGACTGGTGCCTAGTGCGTTTGAGAAGCAGGTAAAGAGCTCAGGTTTATGGTGTAAATGTTTGAAAAATCTGCGTGAAAGTTTTTAATATTTGTTATGAATGCTCTTTTGTGCAGGGTTCATCGAAATTGGAAAAAGCTGAAATTCTGCAGATGACAGTCGATCACCTCAAAATTCTTCACGCCATGGGAGGAAAAGGTACGATTATTTATTCATTTTAGCCACCTAATTAAGAGTTTATATTAATAATAAAATAAAAAGTAATAATAAAGTAATGAACTTTATTCAGAGATCTGGAATTTAAAAAAATATATATTAATAATGGAATTTTACATTAAATCATACACAGAATTAAACATTAAGTGACGTGTGGAAAAGGTTGTGCAGATATCTCTTTACTTTTTGAAGAAATTCTACCTTTCAGAGCAATCTTCTGATACTTTAACTTTTTCTACTCGAGTAGTATTTAGTTTGAAGTAACAGTACTCTTACTTGAGTAAACAATTTGTTTTTTAACACTGTGAGTAGAACAATCACAGTCATTTGAGCTTTGTCTTCAGAAGCTATTTAGTTTTGTCATTTTTGTGTCCATTCTGGAAATACCAGAATCTCTAATTGCATTTAGTGTTGTCATGATATTAAAATTTCAATCTCGATTTCGATACAAAGAAATAAACTTGATTCTCAATACCAATTTTGATACCACGATGATTTAACTTGTTTTTGTCAAAGGTTTACGCCATTAACTGATATTAACTGACATCAACACAAAATCCAGTAATTGTACTTTCTTTATTAAATATTCTGGTCTTATACTAGATCCAATAAAGCAAAAAAAAAAAAAAAAAAAGTCAAATTAGTATCTGATTTTCGATTGTAATTTTTATGCCCAAACTACTCAATACATTTTTTACTTCTTCTTAAGTAATAAAAATTCAAAGTAACATTACTTTTTCTTCAGTACAAATTGAGTCTGTTCCAGCCTCCTCCCATTCTGACTTGTCTGTTATGGCAGGTTACTTTGACGCCCGAGCCCTGGCCGTAGACTACAGGACCCTCGGCTTCAGGGAGTGCGTGGGGGAGGTGGTGCGGTACCTCAGCTCACAGGAGGGGGAGTCAGTAGATCCTATTGGCGCCCGCCTCGTGTCCCACCTGTCACACTGTGCCAGCGAGTTAGACCCCCTGCTTCTCCAGGCTGCCCCTGCCCCACCCTCTGCCGTGCCCTTCGCCCATTGGCACTGGCCCACCTTCCCTCCACTATCCCCTGCGCCACCAGCCTCGTCGTCCTCACCCCCTTTCCACCACCGGGACCTGGCTTTGTTGGGGGCGTACCCTTCACCCACGGCTCTACGTCTCAACCCCCCTCCCCTGGTGGCTCCGACTGCTTTGACCGCCTCTGTCCCCCGGGTGTCCTCCCTCACGGCGTCCACGCTCCACAGAGGAACGCCCCATCTCAGCGTGTCCAACGTCTCGCCCCGTCCGCTGTCACCCCCGATGTCTTCATCCGCCTCCACTGTATCCTCCACGCCTCCGGCACAAGCGTCTTTCAGACCCTTTGCACCACTGGGGTCTCCCACGGCCCAGCGTAGGGGCTTGAATGTAACAAGCAAGTCGCGGCAAGGCTGGGGGACAGAGATCGGAGCCTTCTGACAGCTATCTTTGCTTTTAGGACTTTTTGCAGTAAACATGGACTTACAATAGTGTGTCATGAATTTGAATGCTGGAATTTACAGTTGGTAGAGGTATGTAAGTATGTAGTGTTGTGTGTCATACGTATATAATTTGACAAATGGAGAAAGATACAAGCAACCATAATCAGAGGTGGGTAGTGCGCATAAATTAACTTGAGTAAATTTTTGAAGAAATTGTACTTAAATTCTACTTGAGTAATATTTAGTTTGGAGTAGCAGCATTTTTACATGAGTAAAGGTTTTGTTTCTTCTTCCCACTTTGAGTAATATTAAATGCTTTGGACTCTTACACCTTCAGATTTATTTTACTGATTATTCTTTGGAAATACCAGAATCTGTGGTTTTTTTGTGTGTTTTTTGTCCTTCCAATTACTCAAATTCAAATCAGAAATCATATTTTAAATACATTCTACATCCAAAGTCTTGCTCACTACTCAAGTATTAGTTTCTCTCGTATTTTACTCTTACATGGGAATTATTCAGGCCACTTCTTTTTAATTCTACTTGAGTAGTATTCTTTTAAAGGGACTTCAGTATATATTTTGGCTACTCTACCCACCTCCGACCGTAATGCAATAGTGCACTTTTGAGGCAAATCAGGAAATGCCCTCCATGTATACATTTTAAGCATTTTTTTTTTTGTTTTACCCTTTTCAGTAAATCAGTAATGTATGATCTGTGATAAGCCATAAATGTTAAATCAGCTGTGATTCTTGACCACGCATTTCAGCACTCAAAAGTCCGTTTTTAGAAATAAATAATATTTTTATATTACAAACCTTTTCACCAGAGCCATAACAATCTTACCACACTGAGACTGGCCTCCTGACTGTGAAATCATTTGTACAACTCATTGTTTTAATTTGTATTCATTATTGATGCCATAAAGTGCCTTGATCCTTGTTGATTGTGTGTTCTAAATAATTGCTGCTTTAACTTTTATCAATTCACATGGAAAAAAGGAATAGTTGAGACGCTTGTGGTGTTTCTTTCCTACTCGTATCCCCCTTTGTCTTAAGCGTCTCCGGGACGGCTGCATGGGGAGCGGGGGGCTGTGGTCTTGTGGTGTCAGTGGATAAACATGGTGGGAGCTGTTGATGTTCTTGGGATGCCGCGGCGACGCAAACAGACCCATCACCATGCCCTCTAATTGACCAGTCCCTGTAATCAAGTTCAGCTTCATATCAGCCTGGCTTGTCTCTCTGCCATTCTTCCCTCTCCAATCTTGCGGTGCACCAACGGATATCTTTCTGGCCCGTTTTGTCTGCGCCACTGTCTCCTCAACAATAGAAAGTCAGAGTGGGGAAACAAAAGAAAAGATCTGAAGAGTTGCGGTTTAGATGCTGATGCTGTGTAGACGTTCAATAGCAGGATCAAAAGGGCAGGGTTGACAACAGAGGACCACTGCAGAGTTAGGAAGTTGAAATCAAGTTGTGTAATTTTAGAAAATACAAAAGGGAAAAGAAAAATGTGTGTATTTTTTTTAAAGGTTGAGGTTAATTTTGCACTCTTTTTACATTTAAGATATACTCCAGTCTCCGTCAATGCATTTAGAGGCACATTTTAGCACATTTAGATGGACTGCAAAAATATAATCGATTATTGTCACCAACCCAACCACACAGCGATTGTTAAAGTTAGTCTTCAATTAGTTAACTTGTGCAGCGCTTGAGGGATTTCATTTGTAACTCAACCTCTTCCTCTTCCTCTCATGTCCAAAGCCATTTCTGCAATGCTTGTATGATGAATGACAGTTAAAGCAAGTCGTTTCTCAAGATGGGCATAATTGTGCAGTGCTGGGCCAACGTGTCTCCTCTGGGATGAAAAAGTTTAAATGAGGCCTGTGTGTTTATTGCTGCTGCGTGCTTTGATCCACTTCAGGATGCAATGTCTGTGGCTTGTGGTCCCCCGCTGTGTGTGTGCTGCTAAGTGCATATTGTTTGTATGAGTGCAGGAGCTCTATGGGCGAGTGTGTGATGTGAGTGCACAGGGCTGGCGTCAGGACTGGATCGCGGGGGTAGTGTGGTTCTCGTGCGAGGCTGGACGGCGGTGGAATGTTTGGCGTGCTGTTTGCACACACGCGCTGGATGGCACTATTCTAGCCTCTGACTGAGGAGCACAATCAGCACCGCAGCTTCCAGACAGGACAGCCACAGTCACACTGCGCTGGGGTTCCCACGGGGGAGGGGCACACCCTGAGGGGTAGGACATGGACATGAGAGGGAGAGCAAAGGCCCTCTGCTGGCATCATATATATATATATATATATATATATATATATATATATATATATATATATATATATATATATATATATATATACATATATATATATATATATATCCGATACCCTGCAGGAATAATCAGTTGGCCAAAGGAGGAGATACAGACCACAGATGTTAAGACACGAAAGCTCCTGACTATGCATGGAGGGTTCCATCCCAAATCCAGCACCCTGAGACTGTCCACTAACCGTAAGGAAGGAGGCCGAGGACTAGTGAGCGTAAAAGCCACTATCCAGGACGAAACGTCCAAGATCCATAAGTACATCAAGGGTAAGGCTCCTACAGATGACGTGCTCAGTGATTGTCTCAGATACTGGGGAACAGAGGATGATGAGGTGCTGGAGGGACCATCATGGGAGGATAAGCCCCTACATGGGATGTACCACCGGACTCGGTGCAGGAGGTGGGGGACAGAAGGGTCCTGGCTAGGTTCACAACCATGCTGGACCATGAGTGTCGCCCCCTGCAGGACACTCTGTCCGCTCTGGAGAGCAGCTTCAGTGACAGACTGATCCACCCTCGCTGTGTGAAGGAAAGGTTTCGCAGGTCTTTCCTTCCTGCTGCTGTCAGACTTTATAACAAACACTGCTAGCCCTGAACATGTGCAATACTGATGTAACCATGTGCAATACCTGTAAATAAGAGTGTTCTGTTTACTTACCTGCTAATAGTATTGCCTATTACCTGGTCTTGTGCTAGCTATTTTTACTTTATTTTATTCTATTATCATTATTTTATTATTATTATCTTATCTTTTTATATTTTATTTATCTATTTTATTTTATTTCCCAAGAGTTCTATTAAGAGTATGTTTTTTTTTTTTTTTTAACTTCCTATAATCTGTCCTTTCCTCCTGTTCTACTGCGTTGTAACAACAAAATTTCCCCTTGTGTGGATATTAAAGGATTATCTTATCTTATCTTAACATAACTGAAGTGGCTGATATCACGAAATCCTACCAATGGTTAGAAAGGGCCGGTCTGAAGGACAGCACAGTGGCCCTGATCATGGCAGCACAGAAGCAGGCCCAGAACACCAGATCAATAGAGGCCCAGATCTACCACACCAGACAAGACCCAAGGTGTAGACTGTGCAAAGGGGGCCCTGAAACAATCCCACACAAAACTGCAGGGTGCAAGATGCTGATGCTACCATCACTGTGGCAGACATACAGGAAAGAGTCTCAGGCATGAAAAACTGGACAGCATCGGGCCCTGACATGATACATGCATAATGGCTTAAGAAACTCACCCCACTCCACGAGCGCCTAGCAGCCCAAATAAACACACTGCTAAGGGACGAAACTCACCCTGAATGGCTAACCGAAGGGCGTACGATCCTGATCCAGAAGGATCCCTCAAAGGGCACAGTTCCGTCCAACTATCGGCCAATAACCTGTCACTCCACAACATGGAAGCTTCTGTCGGGCATAATGGCGGCTAAGATAAGCGGGCATATGGATCAATACATGAGCACTGCTCAGAAAGGTATTGGCAAAAATACCAGAGGTGTGAAACATCAGCTCCTGGTAGACAGAACAGTCGCACGGGACTGTAGAAACCGACACACCAACCTGAGCACTGCCTGGATCGATTACAAGAAAGCATATGACTCAATGCCACACACTTGGATCATTGAATGCTTAAAGTTGTACAACATCAATGGGGCTCTAAGAGCGTTCATAGGGAACTCAATGAGGTTGTGGAAAACTACTCTTGAGGCCAATGGCAAGACACTTGCACAAGTGACCATCAATTGTGGCATATACCAAGGTGATGCGCTGTCCCCAGTGCTGCCCTGCATAGGTCTGAACCCTCTCAGCCAAATAATCAACAAGACTGGCTATGGATACGGACTCAGGAATGGAGCTACAATCAGTCACCTCCTCTACATGGATGACATCAAGCTGTATGCTA
This sequence comes from Eucyclogobius newberryi, assembly GCF_026437365.1. NCBI lineage: Eukaryota > Metazoa > Chordata > Actinopteri > Gobiiformes > Gobiidae > Eucyclogobius > Eucyclogobius newberryi. The sequence goes on from NW_027315790.1 coordinate 14,125,493, forward strand.
AGAGGAAGCAGGATATTGACTCCCTGATCCACACCACCAGGATCTACAGCTGAGATATCGGAATGTCATTCGGACTAGAGAAGTGTGGTCGGATGGTGACTAAGAGAGGGAAGGTTGTCCACACCGAGGGGGTCTCACTCCCAGAAGGAATGATAGCAGACATTGAGGACAGTTACAAGTACCTGGGAATCCCACAGGCAAATGGCAACCTCGAAGAGGTAACAAAGAAAGCTGCTACGGACAATTATTTACAACGAGTGAGGCAAGTCCTCAGAAGCCAGCTCAATGGCAAGAACAAGTCCCAGGCAATAAACAGCTACGCCCTGCCAGTGATCCGATACCCTGCAGGAATAATCAGTTGGCCAAAGGAGGAGATAAAGACCACAGATGTTAAGACACGAAAGCTCCTGACTATGCATGGAGGGTTCCATCCCAAATCCAGCACCCTGAGACTGTCCACTAGCCGTAAGGAAGGAGGCCGGGGACTAGTGAGCGTGAGAGCCACTATCCAGGACGAAACGTCCAAGATCCATAAGTACATCACATCAAGGACAAGGCTCCTACAGATGACGTGCCCAGTGAATGTCTCAGACAATGGGGAACAGAGGATGATGAGGTGCTGGAGGGACCATCATGGGAGGACAAGCCCCTACATGGGATGTACCACCAGAAGAAGACACACATTAGTGGCTTATCAATGATTTGTATTGAAAGATTTTTTTTTTGGCAAAACATAAAAATACACATATACATCAATCCCCAAAAGTCAAAAGTTACCCACGAGTGCACTCGATGTATATTCGCAACGTTGGCAAATATATATCCAGTGAATACAGGTTAGGTTCAGTCCTACCAGCCTGCTGGAAAAACCCTTGCGGTCCTCACAGTCAACCAGGAGAAAGAATGGCACAGCAATCCACTCCCTCGACGTCCTCAACGCAGGTGAGTGCAGATCTGCAGTGGCCACGCCGTCTCTCCCCTGACTGGGTCCCTTTGAACACCCACGAGTCCTCTGCGGTCCTCCGGAGCAAGGGCAGGTTAACCATCTACGTGAGTTTTATCATTTTAAAGCAAATTTTAAGTAAATGTCCTAAGCAGCGCAGCGCCGCTCATTGCTACGTGTTCCTCGTGGCTTCTCTGTGAGTCTGCTCTGTGAGTCTATTCTGTGCGACTCAGCTGCTCTGTGCACCTGTGCACCTGTGCGCACCTGTGCACCCGTGCGCACCTGTGCACCTGTGCACCTGTGCGCACCTGTGCACCTGTGCGCCTGTGCGCACCTGTGCGCCTGTGCGCACCTGTGCACCTGTGCGCACCTGTGCGCGTGCTCTGCGCGTGCTCTGCGTGTGCTCTGCGTCACGTCCTTGCGTGACAGACGCCAGCGAAGAAAACCAAAATAAAACCAAATATAACTTAACTCTTAAGTTGAAATTCAATTAATGAACATTTTTAACCCTATGCAAAATCCATATTTTAAATAATATTACAAATGCCCTATGCATTGTACAATTACATAAAAATAAAATATCCTGATAACAAGACATCAGGTTATTACATTGAGAAGGGTGCATTCTGCAATGCTTCATGTGTGCAGGCTCTCTGACACTAATCCTGGTCAGCAGTGAACAAAAGTCGATAGTCAGCCCCAGAAAAGTCAAGGTTTGAGTACATCTGAGCAAAATAGGGGGCTGGTACAACAGGTTTCAGGGAATACCCAGAGGTCACCCCCAGAACCCGTTTCTGGACACTCGACTTCAGGTAACAGTAACAATTTCTGTTTAGTATAAAAGTGTATTAAATACACTTTTATAGTGTATTAAATACACTTTTATACTAAACAGAAATTGTTTGAACAATCAATTTTATGATTGTTAGACCAAAACCAAAAATGCCAACTAGTATTTAAGAAAGCAAATGTATCCGTCTTTCATGGGATAAAAACTGAATATGCTATTGGCTAAGGCGCTTAAGATTTTTGATGCAAAACAATTTCTTTATTCCAAAGTCTAAAGAATAAAGTCTAAAGAATAAAGTCTAAAGAATAAAGTCTGAAGAATTCGTGGGCTTGGAACCCGTGCGCTTTCAACTCCTGTGCTTCTGACGAATGAAGTCTAAAGAATAAAGTCTAAAGAATGAATTCTGGCGGTAATGTAACACTTGGATACCAACCGCCATAAAACACCAAAGAAGAATAAGGTGACCCGGTCTGGGAGAGACGGGTGATGGCGGAAGAGAGTGGATCGGTGGTCGAAGACGTGACCCGGTCTGGGAGAGACGGGAGATGGCGGAGGAGAGTGGATCGGTGGTCGAAGACGTTCTGGACGGCGTGGAGGAGCAGCCTTTTCTGGCTGCACGTGCCCGAAAACGTAAAAAGTCCCTTAGCTCGTCCGAGGGTTCTGGGAATGAGCAGCAGGATGAGGCTGAAGCTATTGATATCCGGGGTGAGATCAGAGACTGTAAGGTTGTTGTTGTTGTTGTTGTTGTTTTATGGCGGTTGGCATCCAATTGTTGCATTACCGCCAGACTTTATTCCTCAGACTTTTCGTAGTCCTCAGACTGTCGTAGTCCGTAAAAGTACTCCTTCCATTGCTTTGGTGTTACAAAGCCCATGAGGTCATCACCACATCTTTGCCTCCCTCTACAGACCGCCGCAACATACCCAAAGCGCTGGCACTTAAAGCAACGCAGGGGTGGTGGAACATATGGCCTAACGTCATGGCACATGAACCCAATGAACACCCCACTAGGCAGGCACCTCCCTTCAAGAACCACCATTACCGACAAGCTGTCACATCTTACCCCAGACCGGGTCACCTTCAACCGCCTAGCGTCCACCGCCGTAGCTCCAGTCAAATTCTCCTTAACTTCATCCACAGACGTCGCCGTAGGGACACCTACGATAACTCCTCTGACCGTGTTTCTTTCAGCATCAGACACAAGAATGTCCTTTCCACCCAGACGTTTAGTTCCAATCGCCTTCCGTTGCTGAGCCGCGTCCTTGCACACGACCAGCAGCGAGCCATCTCTAAGGACACTCGCACTCTTGATCACTCCCACAGCTACAGTTAGGCTCTTTGACAATGCCACTGAATTCCATTCCTTAAAGGATGCACTATCCTGTGCAAGCTTTATGATCACCTTACAGTCTCTGCTCTCACTCCGGATATCAATAGCTTCAGCCTCATCCTGCTGCTCATTCCCAGAACCCTTGGACGAGCTAAGGGACTTTTTACGTTTCCGGGCACGTGCAGCCAGAAAAGGCTGCTCCTCCACGCCGTCCAGAACGTCTTCGACCACCGATCCACTCTCCTCCGCCATCTCCCGTCTCAGACTCCGTCGTAGTCCTTAAAAGTTCTTCTTCCAGTGCCTTGACTTCGTAGTCTGTCGTAGTCCGTAAAAGTACTCCTTCCATTGCTTTGGTGTTACAAAGCCCATGAGGTCATGATATGTCTTTGTGACAAGAATAGTTGTTGTTGTTTCAGAGACCGACCGACTTTATTCCAGGGAGACTCTTCTTCATCTTCCTCTCCTTCTTTGACGTTCGGTGCTTCCACCGTACAGCTTTATTCTTTAGGCTTCATTCTATAGGCTTTAATATTTCCACTGATGTCGCTGCTTGGTAGCCGTGCGTCTACGAGACTGGGCGAGGACAGGAGACCACCCCCACCCCCATCTCGTCACTCTGATCACTCTGACTCCCCAAAAGCAGACCCCCATCACTCCGACTCCCATTTAGCGCCTTTAGCCTGTTTTCCATATCTGCCCAATCAAGCTCCTTTGCTCCAAGGAATCTCCCTGCAGCTCGGTCTCTGAAACAACAACAACTATTCTAGTCACAAAGACATATCATGACCTCATGGGCTTTGTAACACCAAAGCAATGGAAGGAGTACTTTTACGGACTACGACAGAGTCTGAGGACTACGAAAAGTCTGAGGAATAAAGTCTGGCGGTAATGCAACAATTGGATGCCAACCGCCATAAAACAACAACAACAACAACAACAACAACAACCAAAGAAGAAGAAGATAAAGAATAAAGTTGTAGTAAATGCTAACAGCCGGCCGCCATCGAAAACAACAACAACAACAACAACAAAAACGACATAAGGCTGCTGAACTCAAGAGAAATTAAGTTCACAGCCATCCAAGGAATCGGTGCATTGTTGACTCGTTGAGAGATTTTTTCATCGTTCTCCATTTGAACCAACGGTTCCCGCTCGACCAGAAGTTCGATTACAACGGAAGTGCAGAATAAGGTCAATATAGCCTTTGCTTGAAAACAGAGTTTATGAGTTAAATGGTCCTATAAGCTCTGCGGCTAATGCGGCTTAAGACCACTCACATCTGACCAAACGCTGCCTAAATGTGCTTCTGCAGATCCAGTTGCCTGTTGCTGAGAACCGCGGGATGATGGCAGAGGACGCACAGTGGGAAGAGGAGGAGGGCCGCGGCCCTGGAGCTGTTTATCAGGTCTTTGTGCTGATGGAGAACCTATTGGAGAAGCTCAAGGTGCTGCGCTATGAGGAGCTGCTGGCACGGCACAACATGAAGCCCTTGTCCCGACATTACTTTGTCTCCAGTCCGTACCTGGTGGCTAACTCTGGGAAGCAGTTTTTTCTGTTTTCCGTGCTAGCGGCCTGGCTCCTGAACGCAGCAGGGCGGAGCTTCACCGAGCCGCAGAAGTTTGATGATCCCAATGCCACTGTGTCCAACATCCTGGCAGAGCTGCGGTCATTTGGGGTGATGGTGGACTTTCCTCCCTCCAAGCTCAAGTCTGGCTCTGGACAGTATGTCTGCTACGTGCTTGACCGATTGGCTGAGGAGGCACTGAAGAGGCAGGGTTTCTCCTTTAAGGGGCCCATTTACCTGAACGAGAGCACCGAGGAGGAGGAGGAGGAGGAGGAGGAGGAGGAGGAGGAGGAGGAGGAGGAGGACGACGCAGAGCTGACCTTGAGCCAAGCAGAAGATGAACTGCCGGAGGAGGAAGATGTGATGGACCTGGATGTTCTGAAACTGCGTTCCACTCACTTAGAGCAAGAGTCTCGACTGAAGCTTCATAAGATCCTGGAGTCCATGGTGGATGCGGCGGAGTGGAGCCTGGAGGTGGAGAGGGTCCTTCCTCACCTCAAAGTCAACATCGGCACGGACAACAAGGACTGGAAGATACACATGGACCAGATGCACCAGCATAGAGACCGCATCAACTCCTCGCTGCCAGAAGCCAAGGCTAACCTGGACAAACTGCAGGAGGATATCAATAAAACTCTGGAGAAGATCAGCAGTAGAGAGAAGTACATCAACAACCAGATGGAGCGGCTCATCCAGCAGTACCGAAGTGCACTGGCCAAACTCCGAGAGGTGAAAAAGCGCTACCAACAAGCGAGTGGAGGTGTCACAGAGAAAACCAGAGTCCTGGCCGAGATCAGTGAGGAGCTGAAGAGGGTCAAGCAGGAGATGGAGGAGAGGGGCAGCAGCATGTCAGATGAAGCTCCTGTGGTGCGGATCAAACATGCCGTGATGAAGCTCAAGCAAGAGACGCAGCAGATGGAACTGAGGATGGGCGTGGTGGAACACAGCCTCCTGCAGGCCAAGCTCAAGGAGAAGAGCAACATGATCCGAGACATGCATCACGTTCCAGAGAGCACCGAAGGACCCTTCAGATTGAGAGTGAGCACCTCCAGACTTCAGACTAAATGAGACCGTGAGAGTGCCCAAGAACCAGGAGCAACCCCAGCTGAGACATAAAACCCTTGGACAGTTCACAAAAGACATCCTCTCTTTCTATGCGAACACTGCTGGCTGCAAGTCACAGGACACTCTTTTTCTCTATTTCTCTCTCTCCTCTCTCTTCCTCTCTTTTTCTCTCGCTTTAAAAAAATTAAATTAAATGTTAATTTTTCAATTCAATGAACATACACATAATAATGATACATCTGCATAATAACTGTTTTATTTATGTAAGTTATAAACATATAAAAGCAATCACTGTGTTTTATTATCAATACTGTTTAACTGCTTACAGTAGATAAGATGCATATTGATATAAACTTTATAACCTACATTTACTCACACTTCTCTCTAAGAGTAGCCAAGCCATACCCGTCTTCTGTCTCTGCAGCAGCTGGAGAAACATCTCAAAGAGCTCTGCAATTGGAGACGCTGAGGACACTGAGGACATTTCTTGGGCTGAGGACACTTCTTGACCATGTCACTGTAGGGAAAAAAGAGAAAAACACTTACATTTACAGCAAAAATACACTTTCTACAAAGGGCATTAGTATTTCAGTAGTGTAAAGCTAGTTTGATAGTAAATACCTGCCTTTAGTACTTTTAGAAGCTTCTTCAGAGTGGACAGAAGTTGTGCACACCTCCACTGTGGAAACACATAAGATGGTCACATTTAAAGACATCCGATTATAAAATAGTATAGTCCAGTATGGACAGTATGGTCCATTTTATAAAATGCAATATATTTAATTGTGTTTCATATACATTTTGGTGTATATGGTGCAAACAGATTCCACTGTGGAGAAAAATAAACAGTCAAATTTAGTGTATCTAATGTCACCTTTCCTAAAAGCAAAGTATGGACCAAGAAAAGAGGGAAAAAAACGACA